>NC_091368.1:182870-242870 GCF_038502225.1 Cherax quadricarinatus
TATATATATATATATATATATATATATGTGTGTGTGTGGTTTTTTTGGAGGTAGGATATCTCTTGTGTTGAGATATCAACTCGTCGCACGTGTCGGTGTATTTAGATGGCTGTAGTTTACAACGCTGGAAAGAAACTCATTACGACTTCCTATTTACATCATGATTACCTCTTTTCAACACAAACTGAATAAGCTACACAAAGCAAGCATTTCATTTACATACACCACTCGCAGAGGCTTAAACAAGCAAATGATACGTTTTTTTACGTTTACTCGTATGTTTTAGGTAATCGTTTGCTTTGATGGTAAATGTGAACTGACAAGGATGCCTTTAAATGACCTACCAATGCTATCATCGTCTATCACCACCATCATCTACCAGTGCCTCCCCCAACATTGTCTATCACCACCGGTATCCCCTCCAACAATGTCTATCACCACCATCATCTACCAGTGTCTCCTCCAACATCCCTACTAACACCATTTCGACCATCCCAAAAACTGAAACAAATTCCGCCATCAGCATTAAGCAGACATGAAACACACGCAGCCACCTGTTCGCCGGTGTTACGACTGCTCTACCCTTACGTCCGTCCTTCGTGCAGCTTGTGTCGTGTCGTGCACGTCACTCTGGCCCATATTTTATCAATCTGCACACGACTCGGAACTTTCCGTCCTGAGAGAGAGAGAGAGAGAGAGAGAGAGAGACCACAGACACCAACAAACTAAAGGAAGCATCTCTGATAAATTTCACATGAACTGTTCCTTTCAGACTGTGGCCTACGCGTCACACGCAGGGGCCTCCAGCGAGGGTTTCTGAAGCGTTGCCTCTGCACAATGGAAAGCCGCTCCAACTCACTTCCCAATTTTCCTGCTTCCTTTTACCCCTCAAGTACAAGCCTCACTCGCCTAATAAACCCCTCTATCCTGATTATTAAACCTCTTTAAACTCTACCAGTCTTCTGACAACCTCTTCTAAACTATCCTGTTTAGTAAAACACGCACATCATCCAGTGGGTATTCCTTCAATTAGCTTTTTTTTTTTTTTTTTTTAACACAGGGTTTGACAAGGTTAAGGATCCCTAGCTTTATTGACAGCTATTTACAGGTTAAGGATTCCTAACTTTATTGGCAAGCTAAGAGCTGTTACCTACATCAGCTCATTTGAAAGCATTTTTATCGTTATGAGACATACAAGTAGGGAACAGGATGAAGTTGGAGCCATCTGTGGGCCAGCATTTTCATTTGATCAACTGACTATCTCGTTGACATCATTATGCTGTACGAATGTGTTCCATACTCGAGTCATCCTGGGTATGTATGATCTCAGATGGAGTGATGTTCTGGAGAAGGGTACAGCCAGAGTGAAGTTGCTGCTTTCTGCCCGTCTTGTGGCATAAAAGCTTGTTTCACGCTGTCCTCGAAGTGGAGCCAATATTGGCCTTGTACATAACAGTAAGGCCACCCACATCCCTCCTATGTTGAAGGCTCTGCTGAAATGACAGATCTATCCAGGATGGGTCCAGGCGAGAGATGAGACGTCTTGCTCTGTTCTCTACTCTGTCAAGCAGTCGCAGATGAGAGGGGGGGGGGCAGGCAAACCAAGAAAGTGGAGCATGCTCAAGGTGTGAGCGTACTTGTGTCTCGTACAGGATCTTGCAACCCCTACTGTCAAGCAGATGCGAGATACGGCGAAGTACTGTAAGCTTCCTGGCTGCCTTGTTTGCAAGATTTACAACATGGTTCTTCATGGTTAGTTTGGAGTCAAATTTCACCCCAAGGATATCAACTTCTTCTCCAGGTGCCAACACCCTCCCATTCATCCTTACTACTGCACCAGCATTACCATCATGGTGCCTAGGGACGATCATCATTTGTGTTTTCTCAGGTGCAAATGTTACTTGCCATCTATTTCCCCAAGCTGATGTAGCTCTCAGCTGGTGATTGATGTAGCTTAGAGCAGCTGGCATTTCTTCTCTTGGATAATTGAATGTCAGTGTACAGTCGTCTGCATATGCATGTGATTCTGGGATGAGATGAAGAAGGTCGTTGAAGTAGACATTCCATAACAATGGACCCAGCACGCTTCCTTGTGGAACACTTGCCCCAATAGGATGTCTTACTGATTCCGTTCCATTGAGAACTACACTTAGAGATCTACCATGAAGGTAATCACTGAGACATAGCATAGAGCCTGCAATTCCCAGTGCTTGAAGTTTTGCTAAGAGGCCCTGGTGCCACACCCGGTCGAAAGCGCCAGCAATGTCCAGTGCTACCACACAGCTGACTTTGGATTCATCCAGTGACTGGTGCCACTTAGTGGAGAGGTTTAACAACAGATCAGCAGCAGAGTAACCTTTCCTGAAGCCATATTGACGATCACAAAGTAGTGAGTGGTAGTCAAAAAACTCTGTCATTTGTCTTGAGATTATTGTCTCAAGGATCTTACCAGTGATTGACAGGAGTGACACTGGTGGGTGTGTAGGGAATGTAAGGTGCCTGCCCTTGAGAGAGGTAGGGTATTGAGGCAGCTGCAGGGATGTAGGTCTGTGATCTTCTATAAGGCACAGTACCACCTGCTGGGCTAGGATAGGAGTAGCTAAGTGGGTGACGTGTGAGAGTGTTCACCAATTCAGAGATCCTGCTGGTTTGTTCTGAGAACAGGTCTCTAAACAGGTGGCCCTGTCTGTCAAGTTCCTTTTTCTTCCGACACTGGTTCTCCTGATGTCCTTTCTTGTAGCAGTAATTACACCTGGTATCTCGCAGGCAGTTGTTGGCAGTGTGCCCCTTCCGGTGACAGCGAGAGTACGGCCTAGGTGCCTGGGAGGGTGGACTAGGATTTGTTGCACCTCCTGTGTTTTGCCGATTTGTCCTCAGATTCTGCCGCTGGAACTGTGTTAGTGGAGGGTGAGACGGCTGTAGATGTCTTCCTCCTCCACGTCCTCTTCCACGTCCTCTGCCCCGTCCTCTACCAGTTCTGATAGATGTGTTCCTGCTGTTCGTACTTTGGCGCAGTAGGTGATCAGGTGCAGTGATAGTTCCCTGATCATTAACTGCACCAATCTCTGGTGGAGAAACTCCTGGCTCAGAACTTGCTGGTGAAGCACTGCTACCAGATTCATTATATATATATATATATATATATATATATATATATATATATATATATATATATATATATATATGCTCACACTCTCAGTCTAGTCTCTTGTTCCTTGTTTCCACCACATTTCCCTCTTCTTCCTTGGGATTTCCTTCCTTTTTCTATCTTACGATGCCTCCTTTCAGTTTGCTCTAAAATTTGCCACTGCGTAACTACCATCAAGAATTCCTGTTGTTGTTTTTTATCTCTTAAGAAATTACACTTTCAGTACTCTGGATCGCTTTTGTAGTCAGCGATGAGTGTTCAAGTCTAATATATAAGACAAAATGTAATGTAGATTGGAGAGGCTAACTGTCAAGAGCAGCGAGTCTCCTACCTAGAAGGGCCACAAGAGGCCCGAGGGCCGCTTGTGGCCCTTCTAGGAAATGAATGCAGCCCTCACATGAAATTATGAATTCACTTTTATATAGGTTCCACACTGCAGTGTCAACAGTTAAATAGTTATTATTCATTAAAATTACAAAAAATTGCAAAATGCGGCCATCTTTTAAAATTGGCTCTTGAAACTGGCCCTGTCAAACTAAAAGGTTTTTGATTACTTGTCTAGTTTGTACTGTATATGATGTACATTTCTCAAGATTGATATACTGAACACATCGACTCCAGGCTGAAGAACTGATTACCTTAAACTCAACGTCGTCTACCGTTCTTCTCTTTATTGAACTGAAGAACTCATATGCTGGTAAAACATTTCCACAATAAAGATTCTCAAATGTTGCACAAGTGTTTTATTCTTCAACTTGTCGGTTATCTAAGCCATTTACATCAGAAGAGAGGAAGAAAAAGGAAGCTAGTTTTGTGAATAGTGTGTTTTGGTTTTATATCTGCTTGGGTGAGAGACATCTCATTTTCAATGATGTAGTGAGGAGGCGATTGGAGGCACTGGAGATGTGCCCAGAGATTAGTGTGTGAGGTACAATTCATGAGACAGGAGAGGTTGTTGAGACGGTTTATTAATTTCGACACGAAATATATGTATCAAGGGTCAATGGAAGGTACATCACGTGAAAGATTAAGAGGTTTTAGAGAGGTAAGGGCTTGAGTATCCTGCAGGCATACGTGTTGAGTGAAGACACGTAGTGTTCGGGATGTGGGCTGCTGGAGTGTGAACACTGTAACATCCATGAAAGGATTTAGTGAAACTGGTTAACTGAATTTGCGTTCTGGAGGTGGGAAGTATAATAAGGTGAACTTGCTGCAATTTGGCGGGTCATTTGCAATGTGATGTTTGTACAATTCTGGAAAGAGCTATTGATTGATGGTGAATGTTTATTTTTTTGCTGGACAAACTTTGCTGGAGAAATAGCCAATTTGTTATCAGACTCAAGACCTATTTTACTTTCAAGCATAATACTAGGATATCCAGTGTCTTGGAAGAAAATTACGTTGATGAAAGTTTGGAGCCAACACAAAGTTTGACTCTAAGATTCTCCTCTTTATGTAATTATATTTAGCTTGCAAAGTTAATAAACTATACTGTGGTTGCAGTCAGGAGCACGATGAAACACAACACTGCTTTCATTACCAGTTCTAGCATCTCTTGTGTTCATACACGACGTTATTCACTTTTAAGAGCGCCTGATGGCAGGGAGGAAACTCCAAACCTTCATCAACATTATCCTCGGGTCTTTATATCAGTAAGCCACATCAATAACCACACTTCAGCACAAATCTTTTATTTATTATAACTTTTCATAACAAGCTAACACGAAGCATTTACTAAAATATTCGTATTGGCGTCTAAACTGCATAAAAAGATTTTCTGGAAAAATGATTTGCTCCTGTAATGATGATCTCTGAAAATAATTCGCATTATTTTTATATAAAACTTGGATGGAGCGCGCACAACCCCCAACCCCCTTCCCTTACACACACACACACACACACACACACACACACACACACACACACACACACACAATCTCTTGGGAAACGCAGGCCATTCTATAGACATTTTCACATTTTTTTGGGGTCACGAAAAGTGTGTTAGCAATCATAACTTAAGAATAATTCCCTTCGAGTTTTCATTATATTCTAATTTATTGGAAGGTTAAAAATTATGAATTTGCTTAAGAGGGTTTGAAAACGTTGTTTTGGATAAATCGAAAATTCATCCACTGTATATATGAACCATATTATTTCAGGAAGTAAAATGTGTTTATATTTCAGCTTCAAAGAATTCCATGAAACAAATTGGCCAGGATTAGACCAATAGACTTCCCAGTGCGCTACCATAGGTCTGCATGTAAAAAGTATCACTAACAAGAAACATATTGGCCATCACAGTTACAACAACTTGATTTTTCCAGGTTCACCAAAACTGGTTTGAAAAAGTTTGTTTCTCTGATCTTAACTCTCGTAAAGAATTAACGTCTCAACTGACAAATTACAATCATATCAGGTAGAAGTCAACCAGTTGTTGGAGGTACAATTATTACCTACAGTTTCAGTATTCTTGTCTTCCATCAAAGACTTTCATTTTACCCTCTGAATATCTTATCCGATCAACTTCAAATTTTCAACCGTGGTATAACTAAGATCCGGAAGATTCATGGAACAACTTGCATATGCGGGTAGGTGTCCTACACTCAAATTTTGCATGGACCATTCACGAGTTTTTATGCAATTACCTTAAAAAGATTCTTCCTGTTGGCTTCAAAAGTTAAACACTGGTAACGTCTACCTGGAAAAATACTGACGTCAGTGGACTGTGTAAGGGCCATATTACCAGTTGTAATTTAGAAATAGCACGGTGGTATTTCCCATTCAGTATTTTGAGTTTACCTCTTCTGGGTTTAGAGTTTGTAGGTTTGAATTTCTAGTTAACCCTTTACCAGGCCTTGCCTGGTAAAAGGACCCAGGTAAAAGGACCCAGGTAAAAGGACCCAGGTAAAAGGACCCAGGTGCAACTAATGTGACATTTTATTGTGGTAACGTTTAGCTCTCCAGGAGCTTTGTCAAGCTGTAACGGCTTGGCAAAACTCTATGAGAGCAAAACGTTGCCACAATAAAATGCCACATTAGTTGCATTTGTGTCCTTTTTACCTAACATATTGTCGGTAATTCTACCAACATTAATATAACTTGAAGTTAAGTTCTGTGTAATAACTATAAAGAATACAACTTCTGATAAGCTTTAAGCTTTTATTCATCATTTATTTTTCTCAAAGGAAACTGTTTTAAGTTTATTAAACACAAGTGTTCGATGAAATGACTTTAGACATTTCAGATCAGCAGTCAGTGTTTGTATAAATCTGATTCACCAAATCTGTATAATGTAGTTTTTATGTACCAATGAAATCTGTGTGTATTCATACCCTAATTGAAAGTTTGGAAACCGTATTGACTCGTCAATCTTTCCTAAATGACAGTTTGGATTGACTTTCGCCTGAGTGGGTCCCAAATTGCCATTATGGAAAAACTGGGGATATTGAAATACTGATTTTGATGAGGTATGAGAATTCCTCATCCAGTTGGCTTCAAATCTTCAGTCCCGATGACCTTATGATGAAACTTCTGACCAGCTGCAAGTTTACTATTGTTTTGTTAGAGAGAAATACAGAATGCCTCTTCAGTTTGGCTCAATCTTTTAAAAACGGGTTTTTCTTGGGCTGTCTATGGACTATTTTGTGATTTTTTATGAAAGAAATTGGAATATTAATATCCATGTGATAACCTGTGAATGCTTCTCTAATTTCATATAAAATCTTAAACAGTTATATTTAACTGAATTATAAATTTTTGCCGCACTCTGCACTTAGCCTTTCACGCGCATTGAGATAGAGGGAGCTGGTGTTATACAATGCGGGGATAACTCTTGCATCGTCAGCCACCAAAATTCACCTAGAGCTTTGGTAGTCAGGGAGGAGAGAGGGAACGGGTAATGGAGATGTTAAGTGGGAAAGGCAAAATGAAAGAGGAGGAGGAGGATGCTGAGAAGTTGAAAGGGAAACTTTTCAAGAAGGGGGGGGGAGTCATGGGAAGAGGAGAGAAAATCGTGATGCGAAAGGAATATGGAGAAAGAGATGATCAGTAATGAGGATAAACTGTATAAGAAGAGAATATAAAAAAGAAGCAAGACTGAAAGCATTTGAGAAGGAAGAAGGGACTAAGAACTATGACAAAACTCATTTTTTTCACCTTTTGTTGATTTTAGAAAGGTAAGCTTTCTCTTTCCTTAGCCGGATGGTTAGTGAAAGAGGCGACCTACAATGAGGTTTTAATCCAGCGTCATCAATCAGTGAAGCGAGGCTTCCAAACAAAATTCACTTTCATTTTCCGACTAAGATAAATGATGAGACTGTCTGGAGGTATAACATCGTATAGCTTCATAAATTTCTCTTTCGTGGTTGTATAAAGTTCATACGAGATTTTATGTCAGATCACAGACTTCACCTTCGTGCTACGTCCCTTAAGAGAGGATTTTCGTAGTACAAGTCAGAGGTACTCAACGCTTTAGAGTACAAGGACTCCTTTTCAGTTTCAAAAATTTTAAGGAACGTCAGTTGCTAATAATCATAACTGTGATCTCTGCTAATGATAAATTACAGATTATTAAAATATATATGAGATTAGTAACGCTTCATGGACGCTTTGGTATAACACAGCGGCCTCCCAGGGGTCCACGACCCACACGTTGGGAACCATATAATATTGCAACCGATGGATCGGTAATATCATGTCCCTTTTTCTCTCTCTCTGATGTATGGGCTCAGTCTTATGGGTGAATTTTTTAAGTTTCAAAATCTACAATGTTTTTGGTGGCCCATCAGGTTGTTCTAGTACAGCTGAAGAATAAAAGTGACAATAAGAAATGTATGATAATTAACTTCAATACTAGTCGAAACGTTGTCTAAAGTTTCTTCTCATTGCGGCTTATTTGAAAATCTGTACCAGTTGTCTCAGTAGAGATTTGCATGAACTTTGCTTATCATATATATTAGTCTGCAGTCCTGCAGATTCGAGAAATTCATCTGGCTCTAAACTATAACGAAACTGCGTTCCTCAGGCTGAAGAAACTCATTTCCTTGAGCTCGTATTTTACCGAATATTGACTAAGGTTCCTGTCAACTCTCAAGGTTTTGTCTCCCTAAGCACTTTGCCGGATGGAAAACATAGCTTGACACTACCTGGGGTGCAGATCATACTACTGATCGTGTATCAGACACTAAAGTAGTTTAGTCAAGTTTGCGCTTCAAGTGTGCAACTTATTCTCCAGAAAACAAGCTTGTTTTCTACACTTTCTAATCAGAGAAAATTAAACACTTTTTATAGGTTAGGTAAGGATCTAATCTACCCACACATCAACTTATACTGACTTGCAGTAAAACCTAATTACATAAACGTAGGGGTAAACCTGGCAGCGGTGGAAGACTTCGCAAATTAATTGGTTGCAACAACACGCTCGTAATTTAAAAGTGTTAGTCTTGTTACAACAGCTTTCCGGTCATCACCAGATTGAAACTTTTTTTTACCGTAGATTCTGGGGAACATTCATTCACAGTACTGGTAAAGTCAGTTGCTACTGATCTGGTGCTTTTAACAGGTTCATCCACTTCCGAAGTACCGCATTTGTGCTCGAGTTTCGAGGGGAACTTTTGTCAAGTGGTCAGTGCTATCCCTGCTAGGCAAGCCTGGTCCATCGCAGACATTAGCTGTGCCTGTAGCATTTCTGTTACTCTGGAGGACTTGTCAGGGGTGACAGTTTGCGGGTTCTGAGGTCTGGTAGTGCCACAGGTGAAGGCGTTATCGGTAGTTTAGAAGTTTGAGTACATAAAGACAAAAGTTCCCTATACATTTTCCAGCTTAACAATCTCGCCTGCCTTGAAGGAGGCTGTTATTATCCAACAGAATTCTTGCCTTGGAAGAATGTTTTTAAGATTATCATTGACACACGAACGATAGAAGATGAAACCAAGGGAAGGTTGAGGTATACAATAATGACGCGAGATGAATTAGAAAAGAGGAAATACGAAAAAAATAGAATAGACGAAGTGAGTGAACATACACCAAAAATGAAAACAAAGAAAGCCAAAATCCGAAAAATGAAAAATTATGAATACAGAAAAAGAATGAGTCTCGGCAAATTTATGTAGCCAACCCGTCTTGATACAGTGTAGCTAGTGTAATACATACGGTGTGGCTGGCGTAACACATACGGTGTGGAAAACGTAACACAGACGGTGTGGCTTGTGCCATACATACAGTGTATTTGCTATAATACACAAATTTCAATCTGTATACTAACCTGTATTTACCATTTATGTCATTATCTTTACATAATGAGAAGTGGTTATAGCAGCAACTTCTTGTGCATCTGATTTAATTTTATTCAGTGTTATCAGAGGTATTGGATGTCATTTGGATCCGGAAGAATATTTAGGCGTAATATATTAAGTAGTGCAAGAAATTTAAGGGAATACATGAGGGACTAGAGAAGGAGAGATTAAATAAGAAGGAAAAGGGAGGGGGGAATAAAGCTGAATGGGAATAAAGGAATACATTAATGTGAAAACTATTACTCACCGACACACCTGATGGTGCTCCAGGATGGTAAAGTAGAAGGCTCCCCCCCCAACCTCCGATCACACTGCATAAGTGAAAAAAAAAACAGTTTACAGCAGTACCAGGAAATCCAAGAAATTTTTGTAATGACTTATTATTTTTATTCTTTGCTACACTGAAAATGTAAAAAGAAACAGATTTACAGGTAAACAGAAACAGAAGGTAAGCTGGTAATTAAAATGTTGATATGTAAATTTTGAGACATGTACAAATACTGTTTCTCTCTCTCTCACACACACACACACACACACACACACACACACATTATAAGAGAAGAAAAAATAGCAAAAATCTTGGAATAGAGAGGAAAATGGATTAAAGAGTAAGAAAATAGACAAGGAAAGAGGAACGGGGGAAAGGGAATAGGGAAGACAAGGAAGAATAATTAGAAGGTAAAAAGCAGTAGAGAACAGTGGATAAGGAGGAAAGACTGAAGAGCGATAATAAAAGAAATTAAAGTATAAAGCTATGAGAGAAGATAGATAAATGGGAAAAGGAGTGAAGAGATAATAACAGTAAGAGGTGTGATTGTACAGGGAAAAGCAAATATGAATGAGGGCTGAGGGAAGATCAAGGAATACAAGGAAGTGAAGGAAGAACAGAGGGTTTGGGATAAGGTAGGAAAGACGATGGGAACAGATGGGAAAGAGAAGAATGAATACAGTTAATAGCGAGAACAGAGTAAGGAGGTACAATTTTAATTACATATACACACAAAAATATCGAGTTCTGTACACAAATATACATGTAATCCACAATACACACACACATATATATATATTATATATATATATATATATATATATATATATATATATATATATATATATATATATATATATATATATATATATATATATATATGGAAAAATTGCAGGCATTTCCATGATAATTTTTCCTGCGCGTACAATAAAGAGCAGCTGCAGCAAATTCACATTATAGCCTCATTACTGCCCACAAGGTAAATAATTAGGTAATTAAGCTGATGACGTAGTAATCTGACGTAATTCTCGCGTGAACTGGGAAAAGCTCTGGAAAAAGAGTGTGCTAGAGAAAATGTAAAAAAAAAAAAACGAGAATTTAGGGAAATGTATAACAGGCGTAAAAGGGAAGAAAGAGAGGGTAAATGGGTATGAAGAAAGGTTGAAGACAGAGAGATGTAGATAAAACTAGGGAGGAAGTACAGAGAATGAAAGACAGAAATTATTAGGAAAGATAAGAAAAGCTTGTGAGGGAAGGAAAGTAAAGGTAAAAGGAAGGAAGGTACGGAAAAAAGGTAAAGTGTGGTGGTGAGAATGGTCAAGAAAACTGAGGAACAATACAAGATAACGTAAGAAAAAGAGGAATGTATATTGGCGAGGGGACGAAGGAGAACGATGACTGTCACGCTATTCTTAAGACTAAAAGTCCCTGGTTGCACAGAGCATAAGGTTCGTAGAAGCAATTAAGTGAATGTAAAAGTTTTCCACCTTCTTTGGGTGACTCACAGTGCATGCAACCGAGATTTTCTCACGGATTTAGGAGATGGGAATACAACGTGTCTCCAGAAGTGCCTTGTCAGCTTTGAACTGGTGAAAGAAATTCTTCAAAAACTTCTAGTTAATTCAGCGAAGATACACATCCTCAGCCTCACCAGTGGCATCAAGCAACAAGAACCGTTCTCAGCTTTACCATTAAGAACACCAAACATGAAGACTCGCAGAAGTCCTGATATTATAGTTGTAGCTTTAAGAGGGCAAATATCTGCAGACAACTTAAGGGGAATGGACACGGATGTATTCACTTACATTTACCGAAAAGTTTCGGTCCGATTACTTTATATATATGAGGAGAATGAGAGGAGACAGGCTATACATAAGGGTATTAATAGTAGTAGTAGTAATCAATACGATCACCGCTTCTGTAAGTTAATTAAAAATGAAACCTTGCCACAGCTATACTGAAGGTTGAGAGATTCGAAAAAAGTTTACCATCTGCTCAACCGTGAGTATCCATCCTTCTGGAGACTTTCTTTCAGCCGTTCCAGCCGTCCCCGTTTCAGTAATTTTCCTCTCGCTTCCCTTACTTATGTTAGCACTGATTTTTTCTGTCAAGATACTATCTGATCAGTATTGTCAGTATGGTATGAAGTTTTAAATTCTAGATTCCATGGAAGACGATGAAATTAAAACATTCCTTGTTATAGCGTAGTGACTAAGCATTGAGATCTTGTAACACTGTCTGGCTTTAAAAGGGATCACAGTGTGAAGAACAGCAGAAAGTTGGTGAGGTGTTACAAATGGTGCTGAATTGTGTTTTGCTTAGTGTTGATCAACAGGTTGACACTGTTGATCCAAGTGGAACACAGTATCAACAGCTCTTATCACTGCTACGTCTATTAGCACTACCACCGCTACTACTACTAGCGCTACTACTATTTTTCTATTAGCACTACTGCTCCTACTAGATATCAGTGTTACTATATCAATACTACTGCTCATGTTTTTACTTTTACTTTTAGCAATATTACCTCTCTGGCACTTCCACTACTAACACCTTCATTGCTGTTTCTCCTATTTCACTACTACTACTACTACTAGGACTATTACTAATACCTAAATCATTCTAAATCAAATGTAAAACAATCAAAATAGACAAGTTCATACCAATATTAATACAACAGTATACAAATTATACACACATGAAATCAGTTAGGATCATTGTATTATACACAAACTCGTTGATTATGGATGACTTAAAGGAGAGGTGAACGACACTGTTGCGGCTCAGAAAAAGAAACTATTTTTTTAATCCCAAATTCGGGTTTTCTCTCTGTTACTCTTAATTACTACTGTTACTTTTATGTTAAACAATAAATTCTTTATTCTGGTATCGCTAAGCTGTGAGTTTTGTCAAATTAGATCAAGCTATATATTGAGCGATATGTTGTGAAAAGACTATGCAAATCGTTTCGTAACTAAATATATATCTAATGAAGATTTACGTTTAAGAAATTTATTCGGTATTTAAAATAAATTCCATAAATAGTAATAAATTTTTATCAAATATCATTTGTAGTAATTTTTACTAAATTATCATTTGCACTTGAAGCCAAGTTTAAACATGCTTCAACGTGAGGGAAGAAACATCTCTCACACTGCAGTTCCTACCAGTGTGAGGGATACAGCATCTCTCACACTGCAGTTCCTACCAGTGTGAGGGATACAGCATCCCGCACACTGCAGTTCCTACCAGTGTGAGGGATACAGCATCTCTCACACTGCAGTTCCTACCAGTGTGAGGGATACAGCATCCCACACACTGCAGTTCCTACCAGTGTGAGGGAGGAAGCTTCTCACACACTGCAGTTCCTACCAGTGTGAGGGATACAGCATCCCACACACTGCAGTTCCTACCAGTGTGAGGGAGGAAGCTTCTCACTCACTGCAGTTCCTACCAGTGTGAGGGAGACACACAGCAGCTAATACACTGCAATTCCTGCCAGTGTGAGGGAGACATCTAAAACGCTGAGCTTTCTAATAAATTCATAGACAAACTGAATATTGAATTTCCATTGTTGTCAGAAACCTCGCCCTCTACTATAAAAAATTACCAGATGAAATTATTTCCTTCTCATTACTGGTATGTGTGACCTCGCTGACATCAGTTTCAGATTGAGGATGTGTTATGGAGGCGAGTTCTGACATCAATTTTTGACGATTGAGGAGGTGTCATGAATCATTCCATTTTTATTTCATTTGAACAAAAAAATTGAAGTCTGACATTTAAAAAAATTGCTATGAGCTTGAAAATAAGAATTTGGAGTTTGATATAAATGTTTATATTTTCAGTTATTGAAAATGAAAGGAAAATAGCTGAACAAATTCTGTTAATGAATAAGCCCTCAAAATTGTGTTATAATCCGTAAGAGTCATACACAGCCAGTTTGATCCAAGGACGAGGAAGGTAACTCCAAAGGATCAAGGGCCCTTGTCTATCTTCAAGAACCCCTCCCCTTGACTGTCTTCAAGACCCCTCCCCCTTGAAGAATATATTTAAATTATTTTTTTTTTTTTTTAATTTTTTTTTTCTGAAATTTTATTTCCTGTGCTGCCTGTATTCCTATATGAATCTTTAGTAGATGAAATTTCAAAATTATGAAAACTTTTGCACACATTTTCAAAAAACAGTAAATCACAGACTAACTTCCAGTTATATAAAATTTACTGAAACATTAATAACAGTCTTACTCCCAATTATATATTTCAGAAACCCTTTTGTTGGCTCATTCAACCGTATTGTGTAAAAGTAAAAAATTACTTAAAGACTGTCTAAAAATAAGACTGTCTAAAATGAAGTTATTTGGTTGAAGAGAACAATATTACTCAGTACTGGCTATGATCACAGCCCAGATAAGCTTATGTTCTCCCTCGTCGCTTTGTTTCAGCGCCTCTGATTGGCTCTCTCTCAACCAAGGAGAACTCTTCTTTGATATTGCGAGTTTATAGATCACTAAAAAGTCAGTCACGACTTTGTGAGAAGTTAGACTAGACTTGACGTTGCTTTTATTGTAATCTTTATACGCTGTGGGGCAGGCGACGCCTCCTCTCATGCAGATTTAATTAGAATTTTGTTTGTAATTAGATTTTTAACGGAATTTATGGCCATAGCCATGCTGTGTGGCCATGTTCTGTACAAATTATATATACGTATATATATATATATATATATATATATATATATATATATATATATATATATATATATATATATATATATATCTATATATATATGCAAAACAACCACTCTGAAGGAATAGAGAAATTCCAATCGCTTTCGTGACTACTCACATTATCCTATTCCTTCAGAGTGATTGTTTTGCATATTCTAAAATCACCTGTTTACTGTGATCTTATTGCATATATATACATATATATATATATATATATATATATATATATATATATATATATATATATATATATATATATATGTATAATGTAGTGCCGAATAGGTAAAACTTACGATTTTGGCTTAAATAACACCGCACTTCTTGCCGAATTGGGCAAGCGAAAATTTTTATATGCAATAATTTCGCAAAAATCATTCCCAGCCTAACGAAAAGAAAATTATATTTCATCGTGTTTGTTTATTAAATTGTTGTAAACTTATAAAACATATTTAGTTGGATTAGACTAAATTAAATTGCGCTTGTTATAATAAGGTTAGGTAAGTTTTCTAAGGTTCTTCTAGTACAAAATTATTTATTTTTATTTTAACAATTGGAAAAAAAATCTTTAAATATATAAGAGAAAATTTTAGAATGGACTTAGAAATGACGCAATTTAATTTAGCCTAATCCAACTAAATATATAAGTTTACAATAATTTAATAATAAACAAACATAATGAAATATTTTTTTTCGTTAGGTTCAGAATGATTTTTACGAAATTACTACATACACAAATTTTCGCTTGCTCAGTTCGGCAAAAAGTGCGTTGCTATTTAAGCCAAAATCGCAATATTTACCTATTCGGTATCACACACACACACACACACACACACACACACACACACACACAGAGGGAGAGGACCTGGTAGCGATCAGTGAAGAGGCGGGGCCAGGAGCTGAGTATCGACCCCTGCAACCACAATTATGTGAGTACACCATTTAATGCTATTTAGTTGTGTTGAGTTAGAGTGCTATTAGGAACACATTTAATTGCTAGCAATTTAATTAAAAAAGATATTAAGGGATTTAATCTAGAAGAGGCAAGAGGGGCGAGCTGGTCACAGTCTGCAAATGTTGACCACTTGACTGCAAGGCTGTGTTTCATCTGCACATGTGTGCGTGTGTGATGTCCTGTGCGATACATTCATACATATCCAGTGTGATACATGTCCTGTGTATTATATGCTTTATATATATCCTGCGTGTTTCTTCTGTGACAACTGTTCTGTGATCTTATTGTACGGGTAATGTTTTTACGTTGTATCTATGTTGAGAAGAGATATTGGGTATCATCTGTCATGAGTTGGTTCAGTGGTAGGGAAGAGGTTCAGTGGTAGGGAAGAGGTCCAGTGGTACGGTGGTGGTCCAGTAGTTGTGTAGTGGTCCAGTGTTTACTTATCAGGGCAGAAGGTGCGAGTAATTAAACGAGAAAAATAAAAAATATATATACTTAGTTTAAATGTATACGAATAACACGAACGTAGGAGACAAACTTGAGAAGAGGTTCCAGGGCGACTAGAACCACTAACTAGTCACACGAAAGCGCGAAGGGAAGGGAGCCCCAGACGAACTAATGACCCAAGTCAGACAAACTCCGTCATAAGATTCAGTCCCCTATGTGTGTGTGTTTGTGTATTGTTCCAGCCAGGATATTGTGGTATTATTATTCAAATTTGAAGGCATTTTCATTGTTATATTACTAAAGTCTTGTACACATTTCACTCTTTGAAACCAGAGTGATATAGCTGTTTATGTGTTTACTTATAATAAACACAAATACATAATTAAGCACATACATAAACACACATACAAATACATATATAATACATGAATACATATATAAATATATACGAAAATATACAAATACATACATCCGTCCCTCCCTCCCTCCTTGTACCATACTTTGTTCACTTTGTTCCAACCCTCGTTGCTTAACCTCTGTACACCGTTCTTGCTTTTCCATTTTTGCATTATTTCCCTTTCTTCTTTTCATCCTGTTCTCTCCCTCACCCCCTCATTTTCATGCCCTTTTAATTCATCCAACCCTCCTTTCCCATCCCATCCCTCTTCTTCCATCCTAACCCTCATCCACTTGCGCCATCCTCCATCCGCCTCCAACATCCTCATTCTATTTATAGAACAGAAAGGGTTTAAAAAGCCTTTAGAAAGTTGCTTCCCCTGTCACTCCTTAGAAAGCTTTGTCTCAGCTAAGCTTGGAAGCGGGTAAGGTACTCCGGTAAAATTAAGCTCAAAAGCTTTGTTATGCTGAGAGTGCACTAGCTAGCGGGAACTTTACTGGGGACTAAATTAGCGCCTTTCAAAACTTTTCTTAGACCACAGAGGAAAAAAAAAGGTAGAATCATTTTAATTAAAATTATCTTACATTCTCGGCTGTTGATTGGTTTGTTAAGTTTGAAGCCTATCTACCTTACTAAGGTTAATAAGGCTACACGTGACCTATATATCATCAGTTGGCGACACTTAAATAACTAAAGTAATTAAATTTAACTGGCAATATATATATATATATATATATATATATATATATATATTATAATTACACACACACACACGCACACACACACACACACACACACACACACACACACGCACACACACACACACACACACACACACACACACACACACACAATGTCCTGCCGAATAGGTAAAACTTGCGATTTTGGCGTAAATAGTAACGCTCTTCTTGCCTGACAAGACAAGCGAAAATCTGTGCATGCAATAGTTTTGCAGAAATCATTCTGAACCTAACGAAAAAAATATATTTCATTGTGTTTGTTTATTATTAAATAATTGTAAACTTACCTAAAATATATTTAGTTGGATTCGGCTAAGTTAAATTGCGCTCGTTATAAGGTTAAGCAAGTTTTCTAAGGTTCTTTTGGTATAAAATTATTAATTTTTAACATTAATGTAATTGAAAAAATGTATCTTTAAATGTACAAGAGCAAATTTTAGAAAGGACTTAATTTTAAACGAGTTCTTGCTAACTGACCAATTTTACTTATTCGGCACGACATTATACATAATCTCGACAGATACAAACACCTCAATGTATATATGCAGATGCACACACCTCTGTGTACAGAGTCTACTCTCTCTGGAGGAGACTATTTTCATTATGAAGTAAACTTGGGCTGAAGGTTACTGCATCATCTAACTAGAGGTAGGAACTATAATATTACTGGAGAGATTACATTATTTTACTCATGGAGACTAGACTGATATTTCAGTATCTACAGACTTAAGGGCACTTCGGAGGAATTACAGCTTTTATATTTTTCCTGGATTGAGCCTAAATGCTTCACACTTCCCAAGTGCCATAATAAAATAACATTAGAGACTAATTTACGATGTTTCGGTTCCACCTGGACTATTAACTAGTGATGTTGAACCGAAATGTCGTCCTTAGTTTCATTTTACCTATGTACGGGTTATTTGTGTATTGTTCCAGTCACGGTATTGTTCCGTTTTTATTCCCCAAGCTGTTTGAACGATAAGGATTTATCGCTTCCCCCCATGAAAAATCTATTAAGCCGAATCTAATATGAATCCACGAAATGTTCAGAACATCTCTTTCAGCCAAGGTATATTATCATGGTTCATACTCAGCCAGTTTAAAACTTTTAATAGCTGACATTTTTCACTCCCATACGAGGGACAGGAGGTATGATTCGATACCTGCAAAACGCAACCGGGTGAAAACAGAAGGTAAACGACCTAAGAATTTGTCCTACGTGATTACAGGGAAGGTATACTATAAACAATGTGAATATTTATTAATTTATTTATACGTTGCATCTTAGTTTATTGTTTACAATCAATCAGATATCGTTAAGCACAAAAGAAAGCTATTAGCATGTTCAGCATTTCGATACAGCGACGAAGCAAAAGCAACAACAGAAGAATTAGCAACAGCCACAGCAAAAGTAGCAACAGAAGCAACAGCAGGGACAATACAAGCTAAATGTGATGAACAACGCATGGCAACAAGCGAAATGCAACAAACAAGTCCCTGTAAACCAATTTGACTGTCAGCCGAGACTTACACAAGCTTACGCACCGTCTTACCGCCAAACATCTTCAAGAAATTCGTACTTTGCTGCAAGTGTGCATATATTGGTCTGGGAAAGCCAGGAATACCAAATTTCATGGGTTTTAAGAGATGTGACATTGCAAGATACCCTCACCGTACCTCAGCTGGGCCACGAAGATAGAAACTATTGAAGCAATGTGTTAAGGTTGTTGTTTCTTAGTGATAGTTTGTTAAAAATTATTTATATTTAGAGTGGAGCGAAGTAATTTGCTATTCATGAGTGCATATTCAAACATATTTCACGATATTGTCACAGTAACATTGCAAAGACGGTGAAAAAAAACAAGAGTATTTGACATTTTTAATACTAGAAGCTTAGTCCACACACCCGCTTTACGTTAAGCTTGTTGGCGCCATACAGCACCTCAAGAATAAGAGAAAAATTTACTCTGTCCAAAGGAAGGATAGGTTAGCTCCGTTATCTTGGATCAAGAGTACCACGTCAGCATTAGTTCTCTTTATATTATATAACTATACTTGTTCTATGCATATCAATTCTTTCATACATACATTGAACAAATGAATCATTTTCCAACTTCATTCCTTCTTGCATTAAATTTTTCAGTCTTAATCCTATCCCCCCATTTTCTTATACCTCATTTCCAGTCTACTGCCTCTTCCACCTCTCCTTGTTCATCTCTCAACAACACTGAAAAAGAAACTGAAACAAAACAAAACTTTCTTTATCTCAGAAAGAAATCTAACTCTCCAGCTTTTTTTTCATTTGCTCTTTTATTCCTTTTCAATATCCTCATATTTCCTTTCATTTTTTTTATCATTTTCACCTCTGATTTTGTTTTGCTTCTCTACCCTCTCCTTTTTAACCACACCTTTGATATCACTCATTACTTTCACTCTAGCCACCCAGTCTTCAGTTTCAATATTTCTCACCACTAATTCTTATTAAATACATATCTTTCTCATCTATAAACTGAAACGGTTCTTATTCTTCATATATTTACATAATCAGACATATCAATCGCTCCTCTAGGAAACTTACATCCATAATTCTCACCTTAAAATTTTAATTCACTAATGCAGAGCCTAGCAGACAGCTCTCCTTGTCTCCCAGTGTTCCTTGCCAGTGTGGATGTCGAATAAATGTCGCTCAGTACAAACAAATCCAAAGCCTATGGTGTTTAAAATCCTCTTTCAGCTTCACTCCAACACAAACAATATTTCGACATCAGTTGTGATAAAAAAAAAAAATCAGGGCAGCTATTCTCTGCTCAGTAGTCAAGAGTACATGCACTATCCATGCTATGCCACGTCGAAATTACAGCCTCACGCTCTGACTGTGGCTCGGGGCGCGATCACAGCCTCTCCCTGACCCTCTGGGTCTCCGCGTCCTCTCTCGCGGTAGAGACTAAGCATATCTCGCTGTCAGCGCTGGTCGTAATATCGAGAAGGTATTGGCTCTTGCTACGAGGTGTGAGGTCAGGAAATTGTAACTTGTGTGAAATATTGACAGGAAGGTTGCGGCGAGAGCACGGTGACTGTGGTGTACCCAACAACTGTAGGTTAGACTGGCTTACTGAAGTAAGCTAAACTGTCGTATTTAAGTGGTCTAAACATTTTTAATGAGGTTAAGAAGTCTGGTCTACTTCAGTTAGACTATTTAGTCTACAATTCTTAGCTACACCACAATTCACCGTGCTGCCACAACCTTCTTGTCAATATTTCACACAAATTACAATTTCCTGACCTCACACCTCGTAGCAAGAGCCAATACCTTCTCGATATTACGACCACAGCTGACAGCGCGATATGCTTCGCTTACACCGCGAGAGGCTGTGATCGCGGCCTAGAGCACAGCGAGTTACACAGCGAGGCTGTGGGTTTGCTCTGGGGCACAGCGAGGCTGTGGGTGTGCTCTGGGGCACAGCGAGGCTGTGGGTGTGCTCTGGGGCACAGCGAGGCTGTGGGTGTGCTCTGGGGCACAGCGAGGCTGTGGGTGTGCTCTGGGGCACAGCGAGGCTGTGGGTGTGCTCTGGGGCACAGCGAGGCTGTGGGTGTGCTCTGAGGCACAGCGAGGCTGTGGGTGTGCTCTGAGGCACAGCGAGGCTGTGGGTGTGCTCTGAGGCACAGCGAGGCTGTGGGTGTGCTCTGAGGCACAGCGAGGCTGTGGGTGTGCTCTGAGGCACAGCGAGGCTGTGGGTGTGCTCTGGGGCACAGCGAGGCTGTGGGTGTGCTCTGAGGCACAGCGAGGCTGTGGGTGTGCTCTGGGGCACAGCGAGGCTGTGGGAGTGCTCTGGGGCACAGCGAGGCTGTGGGTGTGCTCTGAGGCACAGCGAGGCTGTGGGTGTGCTCTGAGGCACAGCGAGGCTGTGGGTTTGCTCTGGGACACAGCGAGGCTGTGGGTGTGCTCTAGGGCACAGCGAGGCTGTGGGTGTGCTTTGAGGCACAGCGAGGCTGTGGATGTGCTCTGGGGCACAGCGAGGCTGTGGGTGTGCTCTGAGGCACAGCGAGGCTGTGGGTGTGCTCTGGGGCACAGCGAGGCTGTGGGTGTGCTCTGGGGCACAGCGAGGCTGTGGGTGTGCTCTGAGGCACAGCGAGGCTGTGGGTGTGCTCTGAGGCACAGCGAGGCTGTGGGTGTGCTCTGAGGCACAGCGAGGCTGTGGGTGTGCTCTGAGGCACAGCGAGGCTGTGGGTATGCTTTGGGGCACAGCGAGGCTGTGGGTGTGCTCTGAGGCACAGCGAGGCTGTGGGTGTGCTCTGGGGCACAGCCAGGCTGTGGGTGTGCTCTGAGGCACAGCGAGGCTGTGGGTGTGCTCTGAGGCACAGCGAGGCTGTGGGTGTGCTCTGAGGCACAGCGAGGCTGTGGGTGTGCTCTGAGGCACAGCGAGGCTGTGGCTGTGCTCTGAGGCACAGCGAGGCTGTGGCTGTGGTCTGAGGCACAGCGAGGCTGTGGCTGTGCTCTGAGGCACAGCGAGGCTGTGGCTGTGCTCTGAGGCACAGCGAGGCTGTGGCTGTGCTCTGAGGCACAGCGAGGCTGTGGCTGTGCTCTGAGGCACAGCGAGGCTGTGGCTGTACTCTGGGGCACAGCGAGGCTGTGCTCTGAGGCACAGCGAGGCTGTGCTCTGGGGCACAGCGAGGCTGTGCTCTGGGGCACAGCAAGTGTTCCTGACGTTATAAAGTAACCTCATTTTAGTTTTTATTTTCCATTATGATGCTACTTATTACAAACAACCTGTTTATTTCCCACTCGCTCTGTTCCTACGACCGTCTCCCTCTTTCTCTACTTTACCCTCCATCCCTCTCCTCTTTCCTTCAGTCTCATATCCTTCTCTTCCTACAATCTTCTTTTTTCCTTACACCTCGACACAGCTCCGCTCGACGTATTCCTTTCAAGTTCCTCTTTTTCCCTTCGCTCTTTCTGCATCATTCCTTCCATCCTCATCCCAGCCTACCTCATCCATCTCATTTTGTCTATATCCTCCCAATTTCTTACTTTCCTCCACCCTTTATCTCCATCCTTTGTACCCGCTTCTCAAACACTTTCCCTCCTCTTCCGTCTTGCAACCCGACCAGTGCAAGAAAATAAGAGATTTGGTGACAGAGGGGCAGTGAGTCGCCCTTCTGTCACTAACGAAAGGAACAGTAGAAGGAAAGACGGGAAGGAGAAAGGCGCAGTAGATAGAAAGTGACGGAAAGGAAGGAAACATTTGTATTTATATGTTGCAGTAAGTCCGTGTAGGTAGTTAAAGACAAGCAGTGAAGGCTCGAACCTCTGTCTGCAAATAGCAAGGCACTATCCTCAATCATTCAGGATGGTAAGAGGAAAAGAACAGTGGAGAAAGAATAGATGAAGAGTAAAGGGCAAACGTAGAAGATGGAAAGGAGAACGTGAAAATAAAGACTGAAGGACTGTGATGAAGTGAAGAAGAATGAAAGAAAAAGGATGAGATACTGTGGAGAGGAGATAGGAAGGAGGGAAGAATGGCAACGATATAATAAATAACGAGGATATACTTGTGCGTGTTGCTATTTCCTCACTTTATTACGCGACTTTATTAAATTCAGTATCTCCAATAATACACACACACACACACACACACACACACACACTAAATGCTTAATACTAAAATTACATATTTCAAATTTCTCTCCAATTTCTCCTAGCATCTATCCCTTCCCTCGTTTCTCATCAACCCTCCCAGCTCCTAGGACCCATCTCCCCTCCTAGCACCCACCTCTCAGCAGCCTCCCCACCCCACTTCCCTGAAGGACATTTTACCAAAAAATCCAGCCAGAGGAAGAATCGAGGCCAGACAAGTCTTTCGACACTTTTGAAGCAGTTTCGGAGTGGGACAAGAAAGAGGAAAAGCTTTTAATATATTTTCTTTCTGTAGTCAACGTCAGATTTTTCCTTCCATCACAAAAGAGTATGGCGAAAGTGTGTAAAAATAGTGAAGCTGTGATAAAAAGTGAGTTATTAAAAAGTTGTTTGGTTCCATAACGAAGGTACCCGAATGTGTAAATATACTGTGAATAATGGACGGCTTTCTGAGTGGGGTGTTAGTATACCTTGATAGGGATGAGCTTCGAAATAAAATGAGGTAGGATAGCTCACTGTTTGTAAATGAGCTGAGGTTGGATATCAGCTGTTAGGCTGTAAATGAACGCAGAATATGAGCTATTAATCTGTGAGGTAAAGTAGGATAACTCAGCCTACAAACGAGCTAAGACGATTCTTAGCCTGTGAGCTGAGGAATTTTATCCTGTAATTGAACTGAGGTAGGATAACTCATAATCTGAAAATCTGAGTTAGGATATCAGATGTTTACCTGTAAATAAGCTGAGGAAGGATATCAGCTATTAACCTGTAAATGAGCTGAGGTATAATATCAGCTATTAACCTGTGAATAAGCTGAGGTAGGATATCAGCTATTAACCTGTAAATGAACTGAGGTATAATATCAGCTATTAACCTGTAAATGAGCTAAGATACCAGCTTTTGCCTGTAAATTTCAATGTGCTCAACGAATTTTACAAGTGTGAAAAATAACCACGTTAAGTAATCTCGCTTCTTCAACTCTACATCAAACACACAGTTCAACACTCGTATTAAGTACCAGTGAGCATCAGGTAAGAAACACTCTGCTGACGGGAGCGAAGTCAAGCAGGTGAACGTAAGCTTATGCAAACATCAGTAACACCATTAGCTTCTCTCCTAAACGGAATTCGTAATCACAAGATTCCATGCATTCCAAGCTCATTCGTTCTCTTCCTCCATTATTAGTTTTATCCTAAGACGCTTTAATTTTTTGTTCATAAAAGAATTGGAATATTTTTATTGACATTTGTAAATCTATTAATTCACTATTTAACAAATTTAATAAGACAGAATCGAATGCTAAAGACAGATCACAGGTTTATAATTATATTCATAAGAACATAAGAACATAAGAATGCAGGAACACTGCAGAAGGCCTACTGGCCCATGCGAGGCAGGTCCTTATCAAAACGACCTCTACCTAAAGCTACCCAAGAAATAACTCCCGTACCCAATGACACCAATCAAACCCAGCCACTCCCACTCATAAGAACATAAGAACATAAGAAAGGAGGAACACTGCAGGAGGCCTGTTGGACTGATGAAGCCACTGTGTGGCGAAACATTTCCTGAACAAAGACTCCCACATGCTGCACAAGTGTCTCAATCTTCAACTTGTCGGTTCTTCAAACCATTCATCACAACTGTCAGACACTGCAGCATCATGGGATCTTGTTATAAAGAATTCTTCAACACTTGTTCAACCTTTGGACGAAGACCTACTTCGACTAGTGGATGGTACCTCTATTACCCCGCCTCCGCCTGCTTCACCTCACCTCACTACAGTATATAAGCCAAGTCTACGGCCCTATGCTGTACATTCTGAAGATTGAGACACTTATGCAGCACATGGGAATCTTTATTCAGGAAACGCTTCGCCACACAGTGGCTTCATCAGTCCAATACAAAGAGGAAGGCGTAAGAAGAGGAGGAGTATGAGGTGATCAGTCCCTCAGCCTGGAGTCGATGTGTTCAGTCCATCAATCTTGTGAGAGTTAAATCCGTACAACAGGAGAACAGAAAAACAAGTGTAAAAAAATCAAGACAACTTATGGTAGTATAAGTAAAAACGTGACAATAGGGAAATGGGAATAAGAATATATTCTCTCTGTATTCAAACGTGGGTTTAGAAGTCCCTAGAGTTTTTAAGGCGTGTGGTGTTCATTTAACAATAATCGTTTGTTTGTTAGAAAAAAAAAAATAATTTAAAAAGCTCACTGGGTGAAACACACGTATATATGGTTTATATATATATATGGAAATCTTCAGCTCGAGATCTTTCACACGTCTCTTTGCGTCATCAGGAGTTATGCAATGTTGCAAGAGCAGCAACAGGTAGGCAGAAAGGGAATTCAACATGTATGCCAAATGCAACAGAATCGCAGACAGGCGATTTTAATAATGCAAAACAAGCCACGGAGGAATGGAAGATTTCAGCTACTTTAGTGGAAGATTTCCATTCCCCTGTGGCTTGTCTTGCATATATTAAAATTAAATAAATATTAAAGAAAACACGTAGCATACGGGATTGTGCTAGTAATTTGTATGACATAAATTATGTAAAATTCTCTAAGACATAATTCTATTAAATCTGCTTCAGGTACTGAAGGTACTAAAAATAGTCTATATTAACAATAGCTCAATATATAAATTTACAAAGTTATTACTTTTAGGTTATTAATCATTTTTATTAAAATTAATGAACACAGTTGGATGAGTTACTGAGAAATAATTGATGAGAATCAATATCTGAAATTTCTCAGTTTGAGATTAAAAATTAGGCAAATTGGGACCAAGATGCCGAAATCAGTTAAAATATTTCTCTACGTAAGATTTACCAGCGTTTAAGTGCAATAAAACTTTTGGATACATAACACACAGCCTTTATGAATGCATAACATATGCATATCTTAGGGACGTGTATATGTTATGTGTACATGTATATTATGTAGATTTAACCTAGGATAAGTCAAAGTCAAGTAATGCGATTTATTTGTTAACAGAAGAGACAGTCAAGTTATTTCACAGGAACAAATTTGATTAATAAAATTGATATATTAAAACTAACAACTTAAAACCGAGCAGCAGAAGCGAGTGGAAGTTCAAAGCTTCAGATGCTGGTCTGAAGCAGTTCGTGTCAGATATATACTTCGAGGTCGTCGGTTGGAGCAGATGACTGAGAAACTCTGCTTCACATGGCCGTGTCGAGACAGACGCAGAATATGTAAAGAATAAGTCCAACTCCTCCAAGTCAAGTTTTAAATGTTGCTCTGAAGCATCGATATTAGTTTCCAGAAAACCAGTGTGATTCTGTAGCCGCCTGTAAGGGAAATAACCGAAGAGTCTGTGCAATAGCAGTACATGTTGCGATAATCTGGGAGGAAAGTACTGTAGTATGGAATACTACTGGAAGCTGCAACATCACCGTACATAGGATAATGTAAGTACAGCAAGGCAAGATTATTACACCTGGAATGGCTACAGTTTCATCGTTACGAAAAGACAATGTTCAAGGCAGACTAATACACTCACTGCATAAGCGTTTTCCTGTCCTTGACAGACACGACACCTAGGTAATGCACAACAATCCTTAATCTATAAAGTAGATAGTCTCTGTTCGGAATTCCAGGTGTGCTATTTTCTTCCATGTACTCCTATGAAGGACTCTTACATTTGCCTGAGCAGGGCATACTCCGAGATTATGCCCATTTGTGACTGCAATGCCTCTGTATATTCTGTGAATATGTAAAAAAACATACACCTCTATACATCTCATCCTAATACTATTACGAACACAAGTGTAGACTATTAGCCTGCACACCTTGCCATAGTACGATAAGAAATTAGGAACGAGCAAATGGGGCAGCAGAAAGAATAAATGATTGTTTTCCTTCAACAAAATAAGCTGGTATTTGCAGTGGAGTCTATGTACAGTATTTACAACTATGTACAATGAGTCACAAATACAAGCACAAGGCACGGTGAGAACCGTAGCGACCAGCAGGGAAGGCAGGTCTCCCAAAGATGCTTCACGAGTGTCTCACGTCGCTTCACAGCCTCGGCAGGCTTCCTTGTGATTGGCTAGTTGAACCAAGGTACCTTTATAAGGACGGGGCCGTTGATAATTAAACCCTTAGCACCTGGTTCACTAGTCAGGAGGCATGTCTACATAAATGTGTGTCATACACCAATAAAATGTAAAATACTATTGTCATTACATATTCAATTTGTGCTCGTAAGCAAAAGGAAGAAAAGGTCAAGAAAACATTGAAGAAAAATGTCAGCATGCTCGTGTTCATTACTTTACAACTACCACCACCCCTCCCACCACAACTACCACTACCTCATTCACAACTGCCACAACCTCATTCATTAGAACTACCACAACGACCACTGCCTCATTCACCACAACACCACCACTACCTCAGCTACCACCATCACCTCAACCACCACCACCTCAACCACCACTCTAATCAACACCAGTCAACCACACTCCTCGGTATAAAAAAAACTTCCGCGCTTGCAACAAGGGCCCTTATTACCTCTTGCAATAAAAAACATATTTTCTCGCCCTGAGGGAAGGCCACCACGACACCCAGAAATGAAAATTAATAAAGGTGTAAACGAGGAATGTGTATTCAGTCGAACAATCAAATTAGAAGCATTGAAAATATTTTAACATCGAATTTCAGTGCAAAAATAGCGTAAGCTTGTCGCTTCCTTGTCTTGTAGGCAGGGGGGATGGCAGGAGGGATGGCAGGAGGGATGGCAGGAGGGATGGCAGGAGGGATGGCGTCTGCCTAATCCACTTCGCCAAAACACCGCTAAGAAACGCTGTTATACACACAATCTAAAAATACAGATTAATTGTTAGCAATTTAAAAACTCGGATATTGAGACTCGAACAATATTATTAGTAATTTCATTAATTAGGCAAGACCAGTATATACTGAACTACCACAATTAGCCACGGACGCTATTATCGTAATTATCTACTAGTCAACCCGGGCAGCAATTATCTTAATTATCAACACTACATAATCAGCATTCAAAAAACATACAAGCAACGGAATAAATACAAAGTTCTCTTGAATTCCGTTCACAAAATACTTGAACAGGACAAGAAAAGTGTCATATAAAATCTATAATATGGGAGGTAAACAAGTTTGATACCAGAATGGATAACTCGCATTTTTTTTAATCAAGAGCCCTTCAAAAACATCAAGGAAATATAACAGTAAATGATTTAGGGTAACTTTGGGAACTGTGATAGTGCTGTGAAAGGAATCATACAGGTGAAAACCCTGACCTAACCTGAAGACACTGGAAGAAGTGATTATTCTGAGGCGTTCAGTCCCTTAGCCTTGATGGTGGAGTACCCCAAAGTGATTTCAAGGCTAAAAGGACTGAGCACCTGAAAATGCATGTATATTCGACTGAAGTTAGCTGCACAGGCAAAAAAATATTCGACAAAAATATACCAAAGCGCTGCACGTGTTTTATTCATTAGACAGCAAGAAGTCACGCTACCCCTGATACAAGAAATGCTAATCATAATTGACTAAACATTGAAGGATGAATATCAAGAGCGTAGCAGTGGAGGTCTGTTGATATAAATGTGTTTTCACACACTAACGCACGCACGTCATGGAAAATATTTTAATGACACGATACTGTGGAGAGCTAAATGGAAGGGAGACGGAAGAAGTGGATATAGATGGAAGGTATAAACGCCTATATTGGAAAATACTACTAGTGACATAGGGTGGTATGATCTGATTAAGCAAGTGGTGTACACAGAGTTCATACGCAGTTTTAAGACTAGCCATAATATAGCTTAAAAGATTAACAATAGTGTGATCATTCCTAAGTGGTTTAAAAGCGGGGCCAAGGGACTGTATATCATCTCTTTAGAAACAAATAAACGAGGAGAAATTAATACCCTAGTTCACAGACAAACATTAACCAACATTACCAAGTATCCCAGCATCCCAAACTTCTCGTTACCAAGGAGCTATCTTGCTCCTCTCTCCTTTATCTTACAGGGTATTGCTAATATGCTAATTTTACCATGCTAATACTGCCTCCAGGTTATAAAAACTTTTTTCTGGACACTAGGTTGGTGCAACGTAGGAAGAAAACGCGAGAACATGTAGTGAGAGAAAGTTTTGCTAAGAAACTCTTACTGGGTATATGCTGGTCTTGAGAGCATGTGGTAAATAATAAACTGAATAAAAGTGCAATCGAAATTAAAAGAATCGTGGAAGAGAAAATACATTTAGAAAACAATTTAAAAATAAAGTGAATTAACCATACCACGGGCGGGATTTGAACCCGCGGTCAGAGAGTCTCAAAACTCCAGACCGTCGCGTTAGCCACTGGACCAGCTAACCACAATAAGATTCGTCCAACTAGGTATATTTCTACACCATAGGAAGGTTAGCATAGGCACTACTGTGACCACAAATGCAACTTTCCACAGACGAATCTCCAGCTAGCGTGGCCGTGACGAACTCTAGCTCACGTCCCCTCACTGCCGTCAACATGGCTCACGAAATAGTAATGACATGATTGCGGGTTCAAATCCTGCCCGTGGTATGGTTTGTTTGCAATCGTGTCATTACGATTTCGCGAGTCATAAAGTGAATTAAGAACTAAAAGCTAACGTCAAAACAGAGAGACAAGAAAGTTGGTAGATAACGCAAAGTAAACAGCTACAAGAATATGCAGATAAGAATAAAGGAGAGACTCAAGAATGCGTGGGGGTTAAAGGCAAGCATCTTCACGCAGAGCACGAAGGAGGAAAAAGATAAGAGAAAAGACAAGCCTAGAAGAATACAAGAGGCGGACAGACAGTCGAAAGTTGTTCACTGCAACACAACAAGAGACCAGTCAGGGTCATCCGTAGAAATGTTACAAGATCAGACATTGCATAGGAAATATATTTTTAGAAAAGCTTTATGAAGAATATATCTATAAGAACAGTCTAAGGGTATAACGGAAGGTAGAGAAAAGAACTCTAGAGCATACACATGACAGAGGATAAAAACAGGAGCTAGCAGAGAACGCAGGGAGAAGACAAGGAGATATGCAAATGAAGGGAAACTGGAAGGACCAGAGATATTATTGTCCCTTAATCCCAGAAGCCAGAGGGAAGGAACGCTAGGGTGTCCATTTTTTACAAAGAGAAGGAAAAATAAAATATGAAAAATAACATAAAAAGGAAGATTTCATGCAGGATTTTCCCTTCATCCACCCACTCCCCAGCACCACCACCAGCACCACCACCAACACCACCACCAGTACCACCACCACCACCACCACTACCATCAACACCACCAGTCTAGATAAATTCAACAACCTATATTTTCATCCCTCCTCCCAGTTCATCTCATCTCCACAACAGATTTAACCCCCCGTCAACAGACTTCAACTCTAATAAAGCAAAGACATGATGCAGGATAAGCTTTAATTGGGGCAACGTTTCGCTCTTGTAGTGCTTAACAAGTCATTCGTTTCATTCGCTGTCGTCATTAGTACACCATTTGGTTTAAATTTACGACCATAACACCAATCAACAGGGCAGCATACTCTTGAAATACCATTATATCCCGTATACTACAATGTAAATCAACTGTAGAATATACCGACGTGTTAATAAGACAAAACGCAGTTTATGACATTTTAGTGAGATGTTTCTTACAGAGACTAAAGTCGCTGGTAGAGGAAACAATATGCGGTTCATGGCCGCTTATTTTGGTCTGTTAACTCAAAAGCTTTAAGTAGCTAAGAGAGATCATGAGAAAATATATCCCGAAGGAACTAAGATATGTGAATACCCAAATGAGCCTTAGGGAAGTTACCCTACAAACCACTTTACTGTATAATTATAGTATATTCAGACTCCATTCCTGCCTTTACAAAAACTATATAACTTGTTAAATCAGGAAAATATAAACGTACGAAAACATATAGATTGTATTTATCAAAGTAAATTCACATGCACAGTCCCGCGTCACTCCACTGGGTCAAATGCAACGAAGAACTGAACTTACTGGGTGAGATAGGAAGGGCTGGAAGTGTAGGGAAGTTGACAAGTTGAGAATATACTCTTAGAGACAAGGGCAACATGACAGCAAAGTGTCTTTAATCAGCCAGGAAAACTTTGTCAGAGAATGTTGGGAAGGCAATAAGGTGAAGGTGGAAGAGGGATAAAAGGTCGAGGAGGATTATTATGATAAATGAGAGGATGAACATGGCAGTAACGTAGAAGAAAAGTATAAGACTAACCATTTCTTTCTTGTGCTGAAAACCACGATCTGACTCTCCCATTATTTCCCTTTCCCCCATAAATGTCATCAGCCCTCACCTGTAACCACTACCATACATCAATAACCACTGTGGGGGAATGCCATATATTAATTCCTTAACTGAACTAACGACTGCTCGTACCTATTTTATAAAGTCTGTAATGGTCAGCCTCTGTTTCCATGATTCAGATTCATCTCGAGAGGAGATATACCATTACCGTCAACACCACCATTAACCTCAGGAAGCTACCATTACCGTCATCAACACCTTAAACCTTAGGGTCTAACACCACTCTTTTACCCCCACCAACATCAACACCACCACCACCATACACATCAGTACCATCAGTACCACTAACACTACTATTAACATGATGGACGACCATCAAAATCACTATCATCACCACTATTAATAAAACTACCAACGTCACAAACACCATCAAAATCACTACGGTCACCATCCCTATTAACATCACACCTCACCACCACCGCTACCACCACCATCCCAACACACCGTACCCCACCTCCCCCCTCACACAAAAGAAATCCCACGGGTCATATGAATCTTCATTTTCCTTCTGTGAACGAGGCTGAGACCTGACAGGGAAGATGCTCACCCCAGATAATACATCAGGGAAGGATGCTCACCCCACATAATACATCAGGGGAAGCATGCTCACCCCAGATAATACATCAGGGGAAGCATGCTCACCCCAGGTAATACATCAGAGGAAGCATGCTCACCCCAAATAATACATCAGTGGAAGCATGCTCACCCCACATAATACATCAGGGGAAGATGCTCACCCCAAATAATACATCAGGGGAAGGATGCTACCCCCACATAATACATCAGGGGAGGCATGCTCACCCCACATAATACATCAGGGAAAGGATGCTCACGACCATAACACCAATCAACAGGGCAGCATACTCTTGAAATACCATTATATTCCGTATACTACAATGTAAATCAACTGTAGAATATACCGACGTGTTAATAAGACAAAACGCAGTTTATGGCATTTTAGTGAGATGTTTCTTACAGAGACTAAAATCGTTGGTAGAGGAAACAATATGCGGTTCATGGCCGCATATTTTGGTCTGTTAACTCAAAAGCTTTAAGTAGTTAAGAGAGATCATGAGAAAATATATCCCGAAGGAACTAAGATATGTGAATACCCAAATGAGCCTTAGGGAAGTTACCCCACAAACCACTTTACTGTATAATTATAGTATATTCAGACTCCATTCCTGCCTTTACAAGAACTATATAACTTGTTAAATCAGGAAAATATAAACGTACGAAAACATATAGATTGTATTTATCAAAGTAAATTCACATGCACAGTCCCGCGTCACTCCACTGGGTCAAATGCAACGAAGAACTGAACTTACTGGGTGAGATAGGAAGGGCTGGAAGTGTAGGGAAGTTGACAAGTTGAGAATATACTCTTAGAGACAAGGGCAACATGACAGCAAAGTGTCTTTAATCAGCCAGGAAAACTTTGTCAGAGAATGTTGGGAAGGCAATAAGGTGAAGGTGGAAGAGGGATAAAAGGTCGAGGAGGATTATTATGATAAATGAGAGGATGAACATGGCAGTAACGTAGAAGAAAAGTATAAGACTAACCATTTCTTTCTTGTGCTGAAAACCACGATCTGACTCTCCCATTATTTCCCTTTCCCCCATAAATGTCATCAGCCCTCACCTGTAACCACTACCATACATCAATAACCACTGTGGGGGAATGCTATATATTGAATCCTTGACTGAACTAACGACTGCTCGTACCTATTTTATAAAGTCTGTAATGGTCAGCCTCTGCTTCCATGATTCAGATTCACCTCGAGAGGAGATATACCATTACCGTCAACACCACCATTAACCTCAGGAAGCTACCATTACCGTCATCAACACCTTAAACCTTAGGGTCTAACACCACTCTTATACCCCCACCAACATCAACACCACCACCACCATACACATCAGTACCATCAGTACCACTAACACTACTATTAACATGATGGACGACCATCAAAATCACTATCATCACCACTATTAATAAAACTACCAACGTCACAAACACCATCAAAATCACTACGGTCACCATCCCTATTAACATCACACCTCACCACCACCGCTACCACCACCATCCCAACACACCGTACCCCACCTCCCCCCTCACACAAAAGAAATCCCACGGGTCATATGAATCTTCATTTTCCTTCTGTGAACGAGGCTGAGACCTGACAGGGAAGATGCTCACCCCAGATAATACATCAGGGAAGGATGCTCACCCCACATAATACATCAGGGGAAGCATGCTCACCCCAGATAATACATCAGGGGAAGCATGCTCACCCCAGGTAATACATCAGAGGAAGCATGCTCACCCCAAATAATACATCAGTGGAAGCATGCTCACCCCACATAATACATCAGGGGAAGATGCTCACCCCAAATAATACATCAGGGGAAGGATGCTACCCCCACATAATACATCAGGGGAAGCATGCTCACCCCAGATAATACATCAGGGGAGGCATGCTCACCCCACATAATACATCAGGGAAAGGATGCTCACGACCATAACACCAATCAACAGGGCAGCATACTCTTGAAATACCATTATATCCCGTATACTACAATGTAAATCAACTGTAGAATATACCGACGTGTTAATAAGACAAAACGCAGTTTATGGCATTTTAGTGAGATGTTTCTTACAGAGACTAAAATCGTTGGTAGAGGAAACAATATGCGGTTCATGGCCGCATATTTTGGTCTGTTAACTCAAAAGCTTTAAGTAGTTAAGAGAGATCATGAGAAAATATATCCCGAAGGAACTAAGATATGTGAATACCCAAATGAGCCTTAGGGAAGTTACCCCACAAACCACTTTACTGTATAATTATAGTATATTCAGACTCCATTCCTGCCTTTACAAGAACTATATAACTTGTTAAATCAGGAAAATATAAACGTACGAAAACATATAGATTGTATTTATCAAAGTAAATTCACATGCACAGTCCCGCGTCACTCCACTGGGTCAAATGCAACGAAGAACTGAACTTACTGGGTGAGATAGGAAGGGCTGGAAGTGTAGGGAAGTTGACAAGTTGAGAATATACTCTTAGAGACAAGGGCAACATGACAGCAAAGTGTCTTTAATCAGCCAGGAAAACTTTGTCAGAGAATGTTGGGAAGGCAATAAGGTGAAGGTGGAAGAGGGATAAAAGGTCGAGGAGGATTATTATGATAAATGAGAGGATGAACATGGCAGTAACGTAGAAGAAAAGTATAAGACTAACCATTTCTTTCTTGTGCTGAAAACCACGATCTGACTCTCCCATTATTTCCCTTTCCCCCATAAATGTCATCAGCCCTCACCTGTAACCACTACCATACATCAATAACCACTGTGGGGGAATGCTATATATTGAATCCTTGACTGAACTAACGACTGCTCGTACCTATTTTATAAAGTCTGTAATGGTCAGCCTCTGCTTCCATGATTCAGATTCACCTCGAGAGGAGATATACCATTACCGTCAACACCACCATTAACCTCAGGAAGCTACCATTACCGTCATCAACACCTTAAACCTTAGGGTCTAACACCACTCTTATACCCCCATCAACATCAACACCACCACCAACATGCACATCAGTACCATCAGTACCACTAACACTACTATTAACATGATGGACGACCATCAAAATCACTATCATCACCACTATTAATAAAACTACCAACGTCACAAACACCATCAAAATCACTACGGTCACCATCCCTATTAACATCACACCTCACCACCACCGCTACCACCACCATCCCAACACACCGTACCCCACCTCCCCCCTCACACAAAAGAAATCCCACGGGTCATATGAATCTTCATTTTCCTTCTGTGAACGAGGCTGAGACCTGACAGGGAAGATGCTCACCCCAGATAATACATCAGGGAAGGATGCTCACCCCACATAATACATCAGGGGAAGCATGCTCACCCCAGATAATACATCAGGGGAAGCATGCTCACCCCAGGTAATACATCAGAGGAAGCATGCTCACCCCAAATAATACATCAGTGGAAGCATGCTCACCCCACATAATACATCAGGGGAAGATGCTCACCCCAAATAATACATCAGGGGAAGGATGCTACCCCCACATAATACATCAGGGGAAGCATGCTCACCCCAGATAATACATCAGGGGAGGCATGCTCACCCCACATAATACATCAGGGAAAGGATGCTCACGACCATAACACCAATCAACAGGGCAGCATACTCTTGAAATACCATTATATCCCGTATACTACAATGTAAATCAACTGTAGAATATACCGACGTGTTAATAAGACAAAACGCAGTTTATGGCATTTTAGTGAGATGTTTCTTACAGAGACTAAAATCGTTGGTAGAGGAAACAATATGCGGTTCATGGCCGCATATTTTGGTCTGTTAACTCAAAAGCTTTAAGTAGTTAAGAGAGATCATGAGAAAATATATCCCGAAGGAACTAAGATATGTGAATACCCAAATGAGCCTTAGGGAAGTTACCCCACAAACCACTTTACTGTATAATTATAGTATATTCAGACTCCATTCCTGCCTTTACAAGAACTATATAACTTGTTAAATCAGGAAAATATAAACGTACGAAAACATATAGATTGTATTTATCAAAGTAAATTCACATGCACAGTCCCGCGTCACTCCACTGGGTCAAATGCAACGAAGAACTGAACTTACTGGGTGAGATAGGAAGGGCTGGAAGTGTAGGGAAGTTGACAAGTTGAGAATATACTCTTAGAGACAAGGGCAACATGACAGCAAAGTGTCTTTAATCAGCCAGGAAAACTTTGTCAGAGAATGTTGGGAAGGCAATAAGGTGAAGGTGGAAGAGGGATAAAAGGTCGAGGAGGATTATTATGATAAATGAGAGGATGAACATGGCAGTAACGTAGAAGAAAAGTATAAGACTAACCATTTCTTTCTTGTGCTGAAAACCACGATCTGACTCTCCCATTATTTCCCTTTCCCCCATAAATGTCATCAGCCCTCACCTGTAACCACTACCATACATCAATAACCACTGTGGGGGAATGCTATATATTGATTCCTTGACTGAACTAACGACTGCTCGTACCTATTTTATAAAGTCTGTAATGGTCAGCCTCTGCTTCCATGATTCAGATTCACCTCGAGAGGAGATATACCATTACCGTCAACACCACCATTAACCTCAGGAAGCTACCATTACCGTCATCAACACCTTAAACCTTAGGGTCTAACACCACTCTTATACCCCCACCAACATCAACACCACCACCACCATACACATCAGTACCATCAGTACCACTAACACTACTATTAACATGATGGACGACCATCAAAATCACTATCATCACCACTATTAATAAAACTACCAACGTCACAAACACCATCAAAATCACTACGGTCACCATCCCTATTAACATCACACCTCACCACCACCGCTACCACCACCATCCCAACACACCGTACCCCACCTCCCCCCTCACACAAAAGAAATCCCACGGGTCATATGAATCTTCATTTTCCTTCTGTGAACGAGGCTGAGACCTGACAGGGAAGATGCTCACCCCAGATAATACATCAGGGAAGGATGCTCACCCCACATAATACATCAGGGAAGGATGCTCACCCCACATAATACATCAGGGGAAGCATGCTCACCCCAGATAATACATCAGGGGAAGCATGCTCACCCCAGATAATACATCAGGGGAAGCATGCTCACCCCAAATAATACATCAGGGGAAGCATGCTCACCCCACATAATACATCAGGGGAAGATGCTCACCCCAAATAATACATCAGGGGAAGGATGCTAACCCCACATAATACATCAGGGGAAGCATGCTCACCCCAGATAATACATCAGGGGAAGCATGCTCACCCCAGATAATACATCAGGGAAAGGATGCTCACCCCACGTAATACATCAGGGGAAGCATGCTAACCTCAGATAATACATCAGGGGAAGCATGCTCACCCCAGATAATACATCAGGGGAAGCATGCTCACCCCAGATAATACATCAGGAGAAGCATGCTCACCCCAGATAATACATCAGGGGAAGCATGCTCACCCCAGATAATACATCTGGTGAAGGGAGAAGAATGCTTACCTCAGATAACTTACTAAAGGGGAGGCGGAGCATTTTACCACAGGGATACCCTTTATCTGGGGAAGGGGAGATCCTTATCTTAGGAAAGGCTTCATCTGGGCAATCCAGTATGCTGATAGAGGGTCGTAATTTAATATGGAGAAGAAAGGCATTGAGATGCGTTGAGGGATAACAACATCTGAAAGGAATTATACACAGGAAGGCAGAATTATAGACAAACTTAAAATTATAGACATGAACGTGAAATTATATACAGGAATAGTCACTCAAAGAGCATAATCAGTACATAATGTTATTTGAAAAGTCGTCCAAATCTGAGCATAATATCTCTAGAATTTATTGTATGTTAGAGAGATTTAGAAAGGGGAAGGGAGAGGCAGGGAGAAGGGAGAGGCAGGGAGAGGGGGAAGGGAGAGGCAGGGAGAGGGGGAAGGGAGAGGCAGGGAGAAGGGAGAGGCAGGGAGAGGGGGAAGGGAGAGGCAGGGAGAGGGGGAAGGGAGAGGCAGGGAGAAGGGGAAAGGAGAGGCAGGATGAAGGGTAAGGGAGAGGCAGGGGAAGGGAGAGGCAAGGAGAAGGGAGAGGCAAGGAGAAGGGAGAGGCAGGGAGAGGGAGAAAGAATAATTGACAGACCATCGACTCCTTTATGTACAATAAGAAACCGTCAGAACATGTTACAACTCAAGTTTATAAATAACAAAAATCACAACACCGTGACTGGAACAATACACAAATAACCCGCACATAGGAGAGGGAAACTTACGACAACATTTCGGTCCGACTTGGACTTTGTGAATGGTCCGAAACGTCATCGTAAGCTCCTCTCTCCTATGTGCAGGTTATCTGTGTATAACGCAAGTTTACATCACCCAAACAGAAAGCCATACAAATGTAGCACAACAATATCATCAAAGAATACAGCAGATAATTAGATTTAATTAAGATGTTACTGGTGAGCGATGTGGATCCTACAAGCCTGACCATAAGTTGCATGAGTATTCCTTAGATAAAATAATAAACTGTTTATCTGCATGTCCTCCTATTACCTGACCCTTCCCCCCTCTTTCCTCCCCATCCTTTTCCGCATCACAAAAATCTATACCAGCGCCAGTCGCCACATTATCAAGCTGGGGTGTGTATTTACATTCAGAGATGCAGCTTCCAATATTGACCAACTGTCCATTCAAATATTATATTCATCCGTTTGAGCTTCATTGCCAACATTGTGGATAATCCACAAAAACTTATATTGCACAAACAATACTATTACATACACACACAATATATATATATATATATATATATATATATATATATATATATATATATATATATATATATATATATATATATATATATATATATATATATATATACATGCAAAATAACCACTGTGATATCTGTTTACTGAGATTTTATTGCAGTGTGTGTGTGTGTGTGTGTGTGTGTGTGTGTGTACTCGCCTAGTTGTACTCGCCTAGTTGTACTCACCTAGTTGAGGTTGTAGGGGTCGAGTCTTAGCTCCTGGCCCTGCCTCTTCACTGGTCGCTACTAGGTCACTTTCCCTGAACCGTGAGCTTTATCATACCTCTGCTTAAAGCTATGTATGTATGTATGTGTGTGTGTGTGTGTGTGTGTGTGTGTGTGTATGTGTGTGTGTGTGTGTGTGTGTGTGTATCATACAATGACTATGGAGAATAAAACGAAAACCTACATTCAGAAGCATAGATATAAAAAGAATATTTTCGGTCTAACTGCAAGTAAGTCATGTGAACTCCATACAAAGATTAAACATATATATATTCAAGTTAGTTAGTGGTACGGTAAGAAGCTTAAGTCAAACATGAAATCAGATATTTAATTCCACACAGGTAATCAAATATTATGAGACCCAAACTCAAATACTCTTGGTAATCAGATAGGTAATCTCAAAACACAACACAAAAACACACTTTTCTATGAGACAGGCTGACAATCAGAGACACATTTAGACACCTCCACTGAGGACAAGAAAAAACGTGAAGTGGAGGGCAGGCAAGCAGGGTTTAGGAGACATTAATGTCGGATCTAGCACGGAGAGGCAGAGATCAATCGTCCCGAAGCTTCATCATTGGGAATCGTTGGTTTGAGGAACAGGGGGTCCAGAGAAGAGAGGAAACTAACCAGAGAGATGGAAAGAGGAGGAATGAGAAGAAATGAACCATGCGAGAGATGGGATTGGATGATGAAAGGGGTAAGGGAAGTAAGAATGCAGGAAGTAATAGAATGGAAAAGTGAAGGGAAGGGATTAAGGACGAGATGAAATATAAGAATAGCAAGTAAATGTAATTATATAGGGCCGGAAGGAAATAACTGAAAAAGAAAAGAGGAAAAAAAGCGAGAAAGAAGACTCGTAATGGTGAAAGAAGGGCAAATGATGGGTAAATAAGGAATGAATGAGACAACACAAAGAAAAAAATTATATTCGAAGCCGAACAGAAGCATACAGATACGAAAGGAATAAGGTGAAGAAAAATAAAAAGAAGAACACGAATGAGGCAACAATACAAAAGGACGAATTTAAGTGAATTCTCTTTCTCCCACTCTCTCGTGTCTATTCGTATCATAGACGATATAGATATCGTGCCCAGGCGACTCGACTCCACTGAATTAACAAAATCAACTTAGGAAACGTCAATCAAATTCACAATGAAATAGAATTTTAAGGTGTACAGGAAGCCTGCAAAGATGACTGACCTCTTACACTTTGTTATACCATGATGTAAGAACAGATAAGTTACCCTCAGCATGAACCTTGGTAACTGGTACCAACAAGTTGTTTATAAAGACACGTGAACAAAAACAAGGACTTGTTTATTAGAAAACGTTTCGGCCCTTTGACCTTGATCACGGTAGCGGGACCGAAATGTTTTTTAACATGTCCCAGTGTTTGCTCATGCTTCTTTTTAATTCGGATGTCATCATAGGATTCTTCTTGCGAGTATACAAGATCTCCAGCACTGCCTTCTTACATACGAAATTTAACCACATTCTCAAGGCTTTTTCTAACTTCGTTACCCAACACAATTTATTAAAAACTTTAGGACACCTAAAGTCGAAAGAATCACCCATTGCACGATACAAAAAATAGACAACAAACATATTCTGAGTACTTCCAACGAGTCAGGTTTCAGTTCTCTACAACGTTCTTGACAAGACTAATACCACAAAAGCTAATACCTCATCCAGCACCTTCTACAATTTAGTTTCTGAGAGAAACTCATCATAAACTAGCGCTGGCGTTTGCGCCATACCATATGGGAGGGGAAAGGATGTGTTAAACTACGTAGGAAACATATATAGAGCTTGGGAATAACTCAAGGAAAATCAGCACACAGACTATTTTTAGGCACCTGCACCGTATGAACTCCCACAACCATCTCATGTGCTTCACTGACGCCTAATTGTAATCAAGTGCTATATAGAATCTGCTTTTATTACCACTGTCAATACAGTCATACGAAAATCTAGCAGTTTTACGATTTTTGGATGTTCTCGCCAGGCTGGCCATGCCTATCCTGCCCGACGTATACTTGATAGTAATCTTTACATAGTATCTGGTAGATTCCTGGTGTGTCTTGTGTAAGCTGCTCCCTGAACTCTCTCTCCATGCCCTTACCTGACGCTCCATACTCGCCTTCCTATATATTCATGTTCTTTTTTGTATCTGCTGAAGGGAACCCCAACAGGGAAATGAAATATACAGACCAATTCATTTTCTGAGTTTGTCTCCATGTGGATTAAAACACACACACACTTTTCCTTCATTTTTCCCCTTCCTGTATATTTCCCTAATCTCCTTTCCCTGCATCTTTTCTATATACTCATAGAATCGTCCAGTTTTTTATCTCTTAACTCGCTTGCTCAGTTCTTGTTTGCTTCTCTTTCTATCTTTATTCTCTCTCTTCTTCCACTTTCCTTCCTTTCCCTCTTGTTCCATATCCATTTCATCATTCCCACCCACCACTCCCTGCTACTTTCTTTCCTCCCTCCTTTCTCCCTCACACTTACCCTGCCTCCCTCCCTTTATACATCTGTCAGAGAGATTATCATGGGAACTGTCGACAATATTGGACCTCTCTGTTGACTTGTCTTGCCATGCTCAAATGGAATGTTAGTGCGAAATGACCAAACACTCTCGTCGTGTTTATTGCTTTCTTGATAAGTTTGTTGCCTCCTAGATTGTGCGTTTCCTGCTAAGACGCGTTTGCGTTTCCCATTGTTGCCTACTGTGCGTCATTAGTCGCGCTTATTTTGTGTGTATTTATCCTTTATTTCCTTCCATCCAACCCTTCCCTTCATCCCAGATTTATATACCCTTCTAATCATCTTATTTTATTCCATTCACTCTAAAGTAACTAAACCACTTCAAGAACCCCGCCTCAGCCCTCTAAATTAAGATCTGGATAACCGCATACTTAACATCAACACTCAAGTTATTTACATAATATTCTCACCACCCATTGCCCTCAAACACATCTCTATTGCCTCTAGCTTCCTCCTCGCTGCAGCGTTTATAACCCATGCTTCACACCTCTAACTTTCTAGGTACCACTATTCTCTTGTACATTCCACTGTCTCATCGACATAAAATTCTTGGTTTTAATAGATGCCCAGTGCACCGCCATCACTGACAGGTCCGCTCCCGATTATCTCCTCACATCTACTTCACGTTTCCTTTTTCTCATCTGTTAATAAATTTTTCACTGCCAGATTTTCTCTCATCGCCTTGCTATTTCAAATAGTCATTTTGTAATTTCCCTTTTTTACGTACCCTCCCAAATTCATGCAAAATCCTTAGCAACTTCTTTTCAGAATCTTTCACAAGAACACTATCATCTGCAAAGAACAACAGTGACACCTCTCATTATGTATCTAATTCATCATCTTTTAATCGCACACTTCTTCCTAACACTCGGCATTCACTCTGACAAGTCCATCTATCAACATTTTAAACAATAATGGTAATATTACAAAACTTCGTCAAAGGCCAACTTTTACTGACAAATAATACCCCGTCATACATACCGTAACCCGAGCCTAACTATGGCACAAAACCTCTTACTGCTCTTAGTAACCTACTACCTATTCCATATATTTAAAACATTGCTCTCCTATCCATCCTATCGTATGCCTTTTCTAAATCACTGAATGCAACTAAAAAGTTCCTTAGCATTATCTCAGTAGTGTTAACTTGTATGCTTCACTGTAAACACTATACACATCCTTATCCTTCCTAAATCCTCTGTTTCTTCTGCAAACCTACTCTCTTACCCTTAGTATTTTCAAAAATTCTACCATACTCTTTACCCGATAAACTTAAATGCCTCATTCCCCTATAATTCTTCTAATCCTTCTTGTCCGCTTTTCCTTTTCACAGAGGAACTACACGAGCTCTCTGTAATCTATAAATTTAAATTATATACAAAATATAATTTTCCCTCACTTGAAACACTGAAAAACACCAAAACTAAGCATAAATATAAAAATACACACAGAAAACTGCACAGGGAAACGCACTTAATGTAATTGTCTGTGTTATTGGGACATTATCAGCAAAACTCATTACGGCAGTCGCAGGGCCGCAGTGAATTGACCTCGCCCGTGCATGGTCTAAATTGTATTGTAGTCATCCTGAATCAATCACTAGAACAGGAAGAGAAACTGGTAGAGGAAAACCAATGGAAAAAGTCATTGCAAACTATTTATACCTATCTATATCGTAACCTTGACATGCTAAAAAAAAAAAAAAAATTGTGAAATCGAGAAATGTTTTAAATTTCATACAAACTGTTAAGATTTTGCTGAATTTTCCCCTTAAAATAACACAGAGAAAATTTTATTAAAAATAATGATAGTATGTGTTGGTTGTTGGTTTGAGAATTGTTCCCACTGATTTGTAGCATGTTTTTTAATTCATCAGAAGTCACTGTACATACATGAGTATATACACAAGGAGGTGCATATACACTGAATGTTTACTTTATTAATTGTTTTAGGGATTAAAACATCCTTGACTTGTGGTGTACTCGTAACCTGAACCTTTAATGAATTTGGTGAATCTCAGAGAACATAAACTCATGGTTCAACAACCAGCAACTATCGGAATGTCAATTATTTCGCAGCACTTTTATTTTAAAAGGTGTAGGATTAAATATATATATATATATATATATATATATATATATATATATATATATATATATATATATATATACATACATATATACATTATATATATATATATATATATATATATATACATATATACATTATATATATATATATATATATATATATATATATATATATATATATACTGAATATTGTTGAATATATATTCTGGTGTTTGAGTTTAATCTATAAGGCATTATGTAATTCTTGACTGGTTGTGTACAGGTGAAATGAAGCCTCAATGACCCCACTCGCAGTAAATTGGCTCAAAAATAAATCACATCATCTGGAGAATCACAGGCATATAAGTCGAGAGCTGTGTATCAGAGTAAATACACGGAAATATTATTTTACAGATGGAAACGTTATGTGAATTGCAGCCTTAATGACCTACATTCATATGATAGCTTTAAACTAACCAAAACTAGAAAATGATTCACAGAACGAATACAGCGTGTGCCAAATGTCTTCGGGTTTAAGGATTATGGCATATAAATATATTTTCACAGCAAAATATCGCCTCGTAAATCCCATCTCCTCGCAAGACAAAAGTACCACGTAAGTCGCGCTGTCAAGCCTCCCGGAGATGCTGAGAATGCTCAGTGCTTCTCGCGGAACCTTGGAAAACAAATTTGGAAAAAATTTAATAGTGGAGAAAAGTCTGAATGGAAATACAGGATGGTGGAAAGGCAGAGCTTGTCTTTATTGCATAATTCGTTGTTTTTGGAGCTGCGTGGAGAGTTTTGTGATATATTTGATAGTTTAGCAACACTACGCATGTAAATAGCATTATTAATGGCATGTTGTAGGGAAATATATAACTTATCATAATATGGCAGTAAAAATAAAATATGTCTTGTATGTGTGTGTCATGCCTGAGTTAACCGCTAGTGTTTGTGTCATGTCTGTGTCACCAGATAGTGCGTGTCACGATTGTGTCAACAGATAGTGTGAGTCACGTCTGTGTCACCAGCTAATATATGTCATAACAGTTACAAGCTAGTATGTGTCACGACTATGTCAGTAGTTAGTGTGTCACGACTGTGTCAACAGCAAGTGTGTGTCACGACTGTGTCAACAGCTAGTGTGTGTCACGACTGTGTCAACAGCTAGTGTGTGTCACGATTGTGTTAACAGCTAGTGTGTGTCACGACTGTGTCAACAGCTAGTGTGTGTCACGACTGTGTCAACAGCTAGTGTGTGTCACGACTGTGTCAACAGCTAGTGTATGTCACGACTGTGTCAACAGCTAGCACGTGTTGTATAGCCTGGTTTTTTCCCCAATTACGAAGAATATTGGAGAGAGGGAAAACAACCAACGTTTTCAGTTTTTCCAGAGAAAGGATGACTTAGTGTGTCGTTTTGCTCTCCTCGAACTGTGTTAAGGCCAAGTCTCAGCTCCTGGTCCGCCCCTTCAAGGGGCACCTTCATGTTGGTGAAGAGATCTTGATCAAAGGAATTAGAGCTAAAATTTCCCTACTTCAGATCATTTCACATTTTATCTTTCTCTATACGAGATGATTTCTCTATTCTCTCTGGGTATCGTCAACATTATCCTTTTTTTCATCGTCTGTTTTCTCCCTTGTTAACCTCTCTGGTCTCCCTTGTTATCATAACTACTCACCTTTGTTATCATCTCTCTCTGCTCCCGCTTGTCATCTGTCTCCTGTAAACCATTCTTTCTCTATGCATTCTATTACTTGTCACCCTATGTGTCGAAAAGCGACTGTGAAATGGGGGTTAACGTATTCGAAGTAGGAGAGGGTAACTTCAATTCCTTAGGTCAGGAGCCTTTGTTAGTATGAAGGCACTTTCCTTGAAGTGTGCCAATGCTCCTCAGTATCTTCTGTGTCGTGTACACATTTCCTCAGATTCTGTTCCCCATAATCACATTTAATTTCTGACTTTGCTGAGCTCTGGGTTGCCATCCCGGATTTCTTGGAGCCCTTGAGGACAGAAACATAATAGGGATGGCCCAGAGAAAGTCGCAAACATTGCTTACTGGTCTCACTGTACATAAACAGATCCTCCATGGGGAGCCAGAAACGGGTCACCTGATTCAGACCCTCGTCATAACTACTTTTGAACTAATCTGGTTGAAAACCCCTGGACTCTCTTGATCTTCTGCGTGTGTTTGTGTACTGACTGAATTGACTGACAAATATGTTGTATAATGTCTTGATAAATGTCGCATTATCCAGCATTCAGTGAAAGGTGTAACACCTGTCCAGTGTTTTGTCAAAAATAGAACGGTCCAAAGTTTTATTAAAGTCATAGAATTTTCTGAAATTCTCTCGAAGGTATAACAGTACTGTTCCAGATTTTGTCTCTCTAATATTAGCTCTTTACTCTGCCATCTCTTGAAATTGGGTTTTGTAAACCAGTTTCGATTTTACTTGGCTCATGATTTCACCCTTTCTGTTATGAATGACTCAGCTTCTATAACTCATTTTCCATCTCCTCTAATGTTTCCCAAGCAACCGTTTTACCTCTTCACTGACATCCACATGGATGCTGAGATCCTCTCTTTTTCATTCTTCAATAAGTGACTTTCTAGTAACTCTCAATGTATTTTGTTCTTTGATTTCGAAATATAATTTTGTTTTTAATAGGAAAAACCAAATGCACAAGTGTTTAATCATTAATCCTTAGAGAGTGGATAAAAAATGAACATCAGGTAAATCTTCAAACACCTGTTGAGGGATTTTATTCTTTTTCTCCAGCGGCTTAGCTTTTATAAGCGCAAAACCTCCTCTGATAAAACTTATTTTAAAAGGAGTGATAGAGCTTAAAATTCAGAGAGTTACTGGATCTGGAAGAACCTCAGATAAACGTATAGAACACTGGAAGCTCAGAGAAAGAAAGGAAGAATGAGAGAGAGGCAAAAATAATGAAGAGAGTGAGTCACATGTAAAGACAGAGGCTGGAGCATAATGTAGTATGATTGAGCATGACAGATTAAGGGAAACCTGGCGGAGCATGAAGGGAATCAACGGAGCATGAAACTTACTATGAAATCAGCCAAGCGCAATGCCGACAAGGAAACTCTATAGTGGCATTCAGCGGCGTAGCTCTGCAGTGGGACTTTGAGCTCTGATCAAGAGCTTGATACTTCGTGTGGTGGTGGTGGTAGTGATAGTGGTGGTGGTGGTAGTAGTAGTGATAGTGGTGGTGGTGGTAGTAGTAGTGATAGTGGTGGTGGTGGTAGTAGTAGTGATAGTGGTGGTGGTGGTAGTAGTAGTAGTGATAGTGGTGGTGGTAGTAGTAGTAGTAGTGATAGTGGTTATGTGCGGGCTATGTATTGTAATATCGCTGGAGAAGTCCCCCGAGTGTAGCTGGTGGTTCCTCAAGAAACGAAGCCTAGGAGGTGGAGTTAGTGAAACCACAAGGACTGAGGCCTCATCGCTCAACACTTCCACTTACTGTATGGTAAATGACAAATTGCCTATTTGTCAAGCAAACTAATGAACACTAACTCTGCGAACTGCGCCTATTTACCATAACTATCGGCACCACTTGCCAATCAAACCAATTTTACTTTCTGTACTGTGTCTTATTCTTGTAAATTTATTTGCCGGCCTTGAGACATTATTTTCATAGTGTGGGAAATATTGTTTTAAATGTTTGATGGTTGTGGAACTGAATATGTTAATTAAATCCATAGCGCAGCGAGTGCTTGCCGTCTCAGACACAAGGGAAGGAACTTCATCACCCTCTATTAATATTCTGGAGATTGAGGTTGTGTGGAATGCCGTAGTTATATTGCTAAGTCCTCTGTGGTGGATAGTGTTCAGGTCTGTTCGCTTGACGCAGCTGCTGTCTTTAACAGCTTAACACACTTGGTAAAGTTTCGACAGCATGTGAACGCTACAGTAGTAAAAGAATTTTTGATCTCTCTGCACCGTAATACATTCGAGAGATTACGAATATTCCTGAACAAAATTGTTTGCCAGAAATTATACCTAAATTAACTTGACTTGTTTTTAAAGATTATTTGACCATCTTAACGCATCCTTTTCTTATTAAATAAATTCCTTAATAGAGAGAACTTTGGCTCTGGCATGACGCTCCGTTCAGACAAGTGGTTGACTTACAGACCAGCGCCTCCAGTGTTAATTTTCAACTCCTAATGACAAATCGGCACAAGATTTCGTTCATAAAAGTGGACTGTAGGAAGAAGACAATACCTGGATACCGTGCTGAAGGAGAATTATTAAAATGACCATCTCAAAACAAAGTGCAAAGGAGCAAATTTAGTTTAAAAACCAGTCGTATGAATGCGTTAAACCGCATATCTTTTCTTTCTAACAATCTGTTTTTATGTAAATCATTCAAGTCTTTAATGGAACACAGAACTGTTGAGTTGTACCACCAGTCTCTGTGTTCTGTGGTTTTACAGACAAATTTATAACGAAGCTTTGATTGGGAGCGATTTAGAAAGTGGAAATTTTCTATTCTGTAGGTAAATGTTGCTATTGCTTTACTTGACATAGATAGTGTATCTGAGTCATTCGGAAGTCAGTTCCAGTTTTCTTGGTCTATTTAGAGGAGTGATCACCTGTGGTGAAGGTTTGTAGGACTTTTGTGCAAAGATGTGAATGGTTTTCCCTGCACATTTTGACGCTAATAAACACGTTTCTTTAAGTGACTTCATCTCTGATGCTTGGGATATCAAGTTCTTTCCCCTTATGTTTAGTATTGCAATAACTCATGGACATCGTAAGATAATCCTAGGATGTCTAGGAGAATGTTCTTAGGATGAGGTGAGATTCATCCTTGGATAATTCTCTTTGTATCACCATATTCAGGGTGAAACCCAGTCACAGTTCTACGAGCTCTCAGCCTTTAACTGTATTGCCGGAAAAGTCTGTTTACAAATCCAAGAAGAGAGACTTCAAGTCTGGGATATCTGTATTATATTTTTATTAAGACATCGGCTGTTTCCCACTAAGGCAGGGAGACCAGAACAAGAAGAAATACTTTCATCATTCACTCCACTATCTTGCTAGGAGAGCCTACACTGCAGCTTAAAAACTGCAACATCAACACCTCTCCTTCAGAGTGCAGGCACTGTACTTCCCACCTCCAGGACTCAAGTCCGGTTTGCCGGTTTCCCTGAATCTCTTCATTAATGTTACTTTGCTCAAAAGTCACATATTCGAGCCGAGATCCGTCATACGACTGATCTTGCGGACTGTTCCTTTCAGTCTGGAAAGATGACTTTCAAGCATCTTCATTTTGTCAGCCGAGATGATAAGCTCCAAGTCCTATCGTAAATCAACCTCATAATTATAAGTGTTTTTGGAGCTGAAGAATCCCGTAGTCATGACATAATTAGAAAAGCTAATCATGCAATGATAGGGTTTAGTGCAGTGAAGTTATCCACAGACATCCATTGTGGCAAGTTCACTGCGTTTATTACGTGCTAGTCAGTTATATCAATGCTGCTTTTAGACCAAGGAAGACGGTGAGGCAACTGCCAGTGTGCAGGGAGAGAATTGTGCTTATGAAATGACGCACTACTCCTACCGTTAATGTAACCATGAAGCCGGGGTATCAGATATTGATTGACTCTAACCATAAGGATATATAGAACCATCCTCTTAAATATTTTACACAAACAGTTAGTGAGAGATATTGGTCGAAGCGTATTTTGTTGGTTTTGTTTTGGAGAAGGAATACTGGACTATTGTTCTATAATTTACTGTTGAGAGTTTTCCCAGCTACTTACCTCATACTGTAAATTCATGTACTGGTTTTCCTCGCACTTGACAGAGCAGTCTTAATAACTAACACTATCTTTCCCAGGATAGTGAATTTGCCTTTTTTGCTAGAGCAGCATCGTGTTTGCGTTCATTGAAAGGAATATTAGAAATATCTTCCTTGTTGAGAATAAAACGAACGTCTCTCTCTGATATCATTTCCGACGAAGTAGCAAAATGTAGAATTGACCAACTTTTTAGTCTTAATTCTGTTCATATTCCTCCCTGCAATGCTAAATAGGGTAGGCGTTGAAACGACCGATAACTGTTTCCAATCTGATTGTTGAAGGTGTGTAACATGAACCTTGGCAGAAGAGAGATTATTTCTATACGCTAGACCGGTTTTCCTAACAATAGTACGTTTCAGTTCGTGAGGTTAAGAATCTTACAGCATGTATAATTAATATTATAGTAGATAGTTGAGTGCCAAGTACAGTGATTACTCAATACTGCACAAAAAAAGTCAATGTAAATACAGTACAAGAATCAGAATAATGTAATATGCACTAATCAGTGTCATCAACGAGCTTATATGTTGAAAATTAAAAAATATCAGATATAATATAATTTTCTGTTTTAAATACTTCCGTGTTCGTTCGTTTGTGCCAAAGTATAATAAATATAAGTCAGGTAAATACAATATGTCAAAATTGGTCGTAAATCGCTTCCATTCAGCATTGCAATCTAATATACGTTGCACAATTGTTGCTTATCTGAGTTGCAACATATTGCATCAACTGCCCAGAGTTAATTTCCAGATTGAAATTAAATAATAACAAATCGACTTCATGCCAGTTTCAAAATGCAAAGGAAAATAATTCCAGTGTACAAAAACGAATGATAATCTTGCATAAAATTCACAGAAACTGTTACAAAGGGCTTCAGTAGGAGTTACAGTGATGTAATATATATTCATAACAGCAAACAGCTGTAGTGACACCTGCGATTTTGGCTTAAACAGCAACGCTCTTCTTGCCGAATAAGGCAAGCGAAAATTTGTGAATGCAATAATTTCGCAAAAATCATTCTGAACCTAACGAAAAAATATATTTCATTGTGTTTGTTGATTATTAAATTACTGTAGACATAGGCTACATTAAAATTAGGCTAAATTAAATTGCGCTTGTTATAATAAGGTTAGGTAAGTTTTGTAAGGTTCATCTGGTACAAAATTAAATTTCACAAAAACATAAATGAAAAAAACATATCTTTAAAGCCTTGCCACCAGAAACATCTTCTAATTCGCCTACTGAAGCTGAAAACGTAGCACCATCACCTTCCTCAACTTCACCACCGCCTTCTCCACCTCGACCACGTCGATTACCTGGAACACTATGGGCTAAACACAGAGGACTCATGTTCTACACTATGAAGCATTGCCCCAGCCCAGTGGATCGCCTAGAACTTGCCCAACATCTCAAAGACAAAACTGCAACGTACACCACCGACGAAACGCCATACCCTAAAGTCGAACAGATAATCCACCAACTTCAAACCAACGAACTCTTCTACAGAGATAACAGCATTAATGAAAAAATAACTCGTCCTGCTTGCTGCCTACTGACAGTCTCAGCTCCTGCCACTGCCTTCGCCATCCTCTCCTAGAGAACCAAGCAACGTCATCATTCAAGCCTCAACATCTACGCTTCCAGTACTTCGGTACCACATATCCCAAAGTGGTTGGGCCACTTGCCTTGATTCCTCCTCTTCCTTTCCTTCACATCCTTTTCCAGTTATTTCCATCCTTCCTTATCCTTCTTCCTTCCCATCTCACGACAGCTCTCGTCGTCTTAATCCTTAAATCCTCCTTAAATCTTTAAACGTATAAGAGAAAACTCTAGGAATTAATAATAAATATGTTCTTGCTAATTGACTAGTTTTACCTATTCGGCACTACATATATATATATGTGGGAGGGGGGAATGATGGGCTAAATTACCTTTGGTTCAAAAGCGAAATAGCATTTAAGGTAAATTTTAATTAGGTTTTTGTCTGTTTACTGGAAGAGAATATGGGGAGGGAAGGGTAGCGGGTCTCCTTGATTAAAGTGAAGAACTCTTGATTTAAGGAACTGAAGATATTCTTACTTTGCTAGAATTAAATTTGATTAATTGCCATTTCCGGGCGATGTATATCTAATAAATATTAAACACTTCTCTATAAGAATAGCAGCAACAGTAATAAAAACGCTAGCAGAACAAAGATAGTAATACTACTACTACTAATAATAATCTTGTTCACCTTTTAACAAGAGAATGCACAAACAAATTTAATAATCTGTAACGGAGAGAGAAAATGGTTTTAGTGCACTTTTCTACATGGGAAACTACCTCACCGGAGGACAAAAACTACACCGTCACCAACGTAGCTTTAGTGAACTTGAAATTTCACGGACGCTGTGAATTCTACGAAGACATACTCGGGGTGACATACTCGGGGTGACCCGGTTGATGGGAGTAACTACCACTACAAAGGTCTTAATCAGTGATAACAGTACCTTATGAAGCAATGACATACTCGGGGGTGACCCCCCCCCCCGTCAAGGAAGGTTCCTTGACGCTGGTGAGGGGCTCTTGATCTAGAGAATCGGATCTGTGCTCCAGTTTCCCGAATTGAACCTGAATACCTTCCATCTACCCCCCCCCCACATGCGCTGTATACTCCTACGGGTTTAGCGCTCCCCATGAGTATAATTATAATAATCGGGGGTGACCCGGATGATGGGAGTAACTACCACTACAAAGGTATTAATCAGTGATAACAGTACCTTAGCTCGGGCACAATTTATTATACGTAGCGCAGTTCTGAGGGTAGGACACAAGTGTAGATTAAACGTTTATTATGACAATGCTGCACTTTCCGTAAAACTTTATCAAGCTTTGTCAATGTTCTACATAGAAGACCCCTTAAGAAAGGTTCCTTGACGCTGGTGAGGGGCTTTTGATCTAGGGATTGGATCTGTGCGTCAGTTCCCTGAATTGAGGCTGAATACCTTACACCCCCCCACATGGTCTGTATAATCCTACGGGTTCAGCGCTTCCCCATAATTGTGTGTGTGTGTGTGTGTGTGTGTGTGTGTGTGTGTGTGTGTGTGTGTGAGAGAGAGAGAGAGAGAGAGAGAGAGAGAGTGTGTGTTCTTAGTGACAACAGCATTAATGAACCAACATGACAACGGGAATGAGAGAGACTTTCATCATGTTAGCGCTGAGTGTCTAACCCTCAAACAAACCATTCCCAATCTTCTCCTCCATCCCATTCCTCTCCATCTCCCGTCTCTCCCCAACTCTCGCCAACATAACAACAATGATCATGCAGCGGAACACATAACTCGTCAACATAACTTCGCGCGCACACTCGTAACTCGACACATATATTTAAGGTAAGACTAAGCACCAAGTGTTTGCATATGTCTGCCAACACCCGTGACGAACCTCGGGCTTTATCGCACTCTAAACTTTCTTCCCTCCTTCTCTCTTTTCTTCTACCCTTCCTTCTTTTCACTATTCTTATCACCCTCCTTCCAATACTACTACTTCTCCCTTATTCCTTTCTACCTCCTTTCGTTCTCTGTCCTTATCTTTCCCTTCCTTTTCTCTTGGTCCCTATCACTTCTGCCCCTCAATCACTAATTTTCCCTGTACAGTCGCTCCTGCCAGCCCCGTCCTTATGACATCCTTCCTTTTATTCTGTGTTTTCTTGCTGTCTTATTGTGGTTCTTTCCATACATGGATCCTTCTTTCATTCTCTCAATTACTGCTCATTTATCATCAGGATTCCTGCCTTGCTGTGCGCCTCTTCCTTGTATTTTTATCTGCCATTTTCCTTGGGGAGAGAGAGAGAGAGAGAGAGAGAGAGAGAGAGAGAGAGATGAATACTGGCTTCATCTAGTGTTAGTGAACTCAAGCATAGTTTGGTAAACTCCCGTCGCCTCCCGTGGTGTTAATAATATGCAGACATTGTAGAAGTTGGAAGACAGTGTCACGGTATGTGAGGTAAGTATCAAAGAGCTGATGATGGTAGGTATAATGACATGTAATGAACGAGAAACCATTACTTTAGATATTCCTATAAACATTGTGCTTTATCAGGTCACAAAGATAATGAGGATAGTTTGCAAATGTAGAAAGGATTGAATAAGATATGATCATCTCAAAAAAAATGTTGACATGGAGGCCCCAGTAAGGGTTGGAAGGAAAGTGTAAAGAAGGTTTAGAGAGTTTGAGGCTTGAACACCTACCAGGCATGTACCAGCATGTTAAAGGGGAGTGGCGACACAAGGTTAAATTTAGAGCTTTTGGAGGTATAAATTTGGAGATGCCTCAAGTTTGGAGGTGGGAGGTGTGATTCCTGCACTTTGAAAGTATTTTGGCAATCTGATGGGTTAGCACTGTCAGAAATGAAGAATGTAATAAAAAATAACGACAGCGATTTGGGAAATGAAGAAAAAAACTTGTATTAAAAAAATTTCAGCTCAAGTCTCTTCAAGAAATTTCTTTAGTCAAAGTCAGTCGTGTATACAAGAGCACACACAATGAAACCTTTTAACCAGTACCATTAAAGTCACATTCTCGAGTTCCAGAAGACGTGTGTCACTAGTGAGAAGTTGAGTACTGCTTCAGCTGCTACAGTGAGCCAGCTGACGACCAGCTGGCGACCAGATGCTTGCCCCGTCCCTGTAAAGCAGTCACCACACCCCTTGAGCCTTCCACCACACCCTTTCCTTAAAGCTGCTACACCACATTTTCTTTCGAAGTTGCTACCTCTTCTTTCCTTATCTTTCCACTGCCCTCTTAGTAACTTACCAGTATCCACTTTTTCCTGGTTTTCCTTTAGTGTATCTCCTTTCTTGGCTCGTTGCTAACTCTGCTTTCCCCACCGCTGCCTTCCTTTAGGTACCATCATTCTCTAGGGGCCCTCAATACCCTACCCCCGTTCTATTCCTGTTTCTCTTAACGATATCATCGCCCTACACAAGTCTCCCAGCTCAGGCTGACAGACTTCAATACTATGTATGAACCTTATACTGTCTGATGGAATATAACAGTGAAAAAATAGCTTTTATTCCCACTATGTAACTAGCACAGAAAAAAGGTGTACCAGCACACACTGTAACGGGTTTAATTTTGCTATATACAAAAACTCACACTATGTACTCTCTCCTGAGGAACTCAATACTCTCGTCCCCCAGGATCCTCCCACAAGCGACCCTTCCTCCCTCTCGTCTCCTCAGACCACTTAATATTTGAAGACCAACGACTATTTTATCCAGGATCGTCTTGCTTGGTAATGGAGTGGGTGAAATATGTATCACACAATATTATCTATCCATTTTCCTCTCTTATACTATATTTTTTTTTCCATCAGCGTTTGAATTTTTCTCCCATTGCAGTGATAGTTTCATCAGTGTTTACTTTATTATAATTATCATAGGCATTATCATTATCATTATTATTGTTTAATTTATAATTAGTATTTGTTTAAACAAGTGTTAATATACTTTTCTTTTGTATAGAACATATATGTAACACTTAACCTCTTTACTTTGGATATCTTTTGCCAACCAGTGGCTTTATCAGTCCAATACAGAGAGAGTGGAAGATACGAAGTAGTAGTTTTAGGGGTATCGGTCCTTCAGCCTTTAAGAATCTGCTGAAGACAGTGCAAGACGTGAAGCAGGTTGAGGTAATCAGTCGCTCAAATTCGCTGACTTCAATAGTCTTGATGAGTCAGTTTGGTATGCAAAATTTATATACAATTCATTCGCGTAATATCTGAATGACCTTTACATACAGTAAATATTATATGTATTTTCAACCACTTTGTTTAGTCTCCTGAAAGCTGTAAGTTAAATTAAGCTTCTTCAGTAAGGAACAAACAAACAAATAATTATGCTGCTATATATATATATATATATATATATATATATATATATATATATATATATATATATATATATATATATATATATATATATATATATATATATATATATATGCAAAACAACCACTCTGAAAGAATAGAGAAATTCCAAGCGCTTTCGTGACTACTCACATTATCAAGGAACTATGAAATCACCTGTTTACTGTGATCTTATTGCATTTATATATATATATATATATATATATATATATATATATATATATATATATATATATATATATATATATATATATATATACAGTGAAAATCTGTGTACGCAATAATTTCGCAAAAATCATTCTGAACCTAACAAAAATGTATTTCTTTGTGTTTATTATTAAATTGCAAACTTATCTAAAATATATTTAGTTGCATTAGGCTAAATTACATTGCGCTTGTTACAATGAGGTTAGGTAAGTTCTCTAATGTTCTTTTGGTAAAAAATTATTAATTTTTACATAACCTTGAGCTTACCTGGAGAGGACTTCGGGGGTTAACGCCCCCGCGGCCCGGTCTGAGACCAGGCCTCATGGTGGATGAGGGACTGATCAACCAGGTTGTTACTGCTGGCCGCACGCAAGCTGACATACGAACCCCAGTCCGGATGGTCAGGTACTGACTCAAGGTGCCTGTCTAGTGCCTTCTTGAAGACAGCCAGGGTCTATTGGTAATCCCCCTTATGTATGCTGGGAGGCAATTGAACGGTCTTTAACCTAATTAGAGAAAATTTGGAAAGGACTTAATTTTAAACGAGTTCTTGCTAATTGACCCGTTTTACCTATTCAGCATTATATATATATATATATATATATATATATATATATATATATATATATATATATATATATATATATATATATATATGCAAAACAACCACTCTGAAAGAATAAGGAAATTCCAAGCGCTTTCTATTCTTTCAGAGCGGTTGTTTTGCATATTCTGAAATCACCTGTTTACTGTGATCTTATTGCATATATATATATATATATATATATATATATATATATATATATATATATATATATATATATATATATATATATATATATATATATATATATATATATATATATATATATATATATATATATATATATATATATATATATATATATATATATGCAATAAGATCACAGTAAACAGGTGATTTCAGAATATGCAAAACAACCGCTCTGAAAGAATAGAAAGCGCTTGGAATTTCCTTATTCTTTCAGAGTGGTTGTTTTGCATATATATATATATATATATATATATATATATATATATATATATATATATATATATATATTATATATAAAATACACCTTTCGCACTACCGACATTCTTGTACAAAACACTTTTATACAAGACATTTATTTACGAGACGATTTTCTTCTTTTCTTCCAGATATCTCACTACCAGATATGTATCAACCTAACATCCTTCTATTTGACAACCAGCTTCCATCCGAAGAGTGTTTTAAAAGTGGATTTACTCTTGACATAAGCTACATTTTTATTCCAACCGGGTCTGCCTCTATTTCCCCTGACAATTTTGAGTGTGATATCGCGTTCTCTCGCTCGCTTGACTGCCGCCCTGACAGCAAACACGGGAGTATTGTTGCAGCGTGGAAGGTGGTGCATGAGAGGCTTGCAACACGCACGACCGTACATAGAAGTGGTGTTGCTGTGTGGAAGCTTGTCATTGGGAACAGTGTTGCATCGAGAAAGTTGGTGTGTGACGATAGTTTGCAACACGCAGGGAAGTGCTACGAACTGATGTTGCAGTAACTTGGTGCTGACTAGGGGGTAAATCCCTATAAGGAGGCCATGTAAGTCAACAATTGTCGTGTGTAGACAGGGGTAAAGATAACTATCATTATAACTGTTCTCTAACCACTATTCAAGCTCCCCAAAGAACATATATTCCCTTTAGAGAAATATAGACGAATAAAAATGATCTGAAATGGTTGAAAAAGAGGCTAAAACATTTTCTTGTGGAGAAGACAGAGCCGGAAGAAATCATTCATAGATGCTTATGAACCACAGCGACCCCTCCCCCCCCCTAAGTGTACTTTATTGGTCAATAACTGACTTAATGAAGTCTCCGCCTGGATGAAAAATTGTAGACAATAATGAGATTTCCATTGTATGTCTGAGGCTGCATGATTTGTAGATTTGCCCTTCTTTTTAATAATAATCATTGCATCACTGAGGTCAAGCTAGCAACGAGGATAATCTTGCAGACACGAACACAAAAGATAAATTTCTTTAACCAGTAAACTTACTCATATTATATTTAGTAAGGAGTTAAACCCGTGTGGAACACTCAACATAATGAGTAGTGGAGGCTCGATTCTCAGTTCCATGAGCACAAGGTAGACGACCAATCTAGTTGTAATAAACTAGGTAAGCACGGGTGAAAATATTCCATAAACGCAGTGTTATAGATGTCCCAGAAGCATAGAGGTTTAAATGGCCGAGAAGCATAAAGGTTTAAATGACCCAGAAGCATAAAGGTTTAAATGGCCCAGAAGCATAGAGGCTTAAATGTCCCAGAAGCAGAGATTTAAATGGCCCAGAAGCGTAGAGGTTTAAATGTCCCAGAAACAGAGGTTTAAATGTCCAAGAAGCATAGAGGTTTAAATGGCACAGAAGCATAGAGGTTTAAATGGCCCAAAAGCATAGAGGTTTAAATGGCCCAGGACAGAGGTTTAAATGCCTCAGAAGCATAGAGGTTTAAATGTCCAGAGCTTGCGTGCATTGGATTGGTGTGTGTGTGTGTGTATTTGTACTCACCTACCTGTGGTTGCAGAGGTCCAGATATAGCTCCTGGCCCCCGCCTCTTCACTGATCACTACTAGATCCTCTCTCTCCCTGCTCCATGAGCTTTATCATACCTCGTCTTAAAACAATGCTTTTTTGACAAAACACATTTTTTTGCTAAAATACATAGAATTTCTCAGTTTTTAATAGAACTTCTGCAACAACTAAATTTCATGATAAAAGTCAGCTAAATTATGAGTTTTTTTTTTTAAAAATACTTTGTCAAAGCATATTTTAAGTAAAAAAAAAAATTTAAGTTTTTCAACAAATCTTAGACTCGTCGAAGTATGCTAAGAAATATGATTTTCGATGATTTTTTAATATTTATAAATATTTTAAATATTTTTAAAAAATCCCACTGGGTGAGTACCACGACAAAATTTTCTTCTGGTGTGGAAACAGATCAACATCGGCTCCATAAAGAAAATTGCTGAATTTAAAGACAGCCTTTTGGAATGTGTACAAGCGAATCCTAGTCACGGACTGGGCCAGGGGGGGCTTTGACCCCCGAATCCCTTTCCAGTTATAATCCAGATAAGCACTAAGTCACTTGCCAGACAACTCTATGACTAAAGAAATACCCTTCTAGCATCTCTTTCAATCATCTGAGTCTTCAACTTCCAATTGTGACCCCTTGTTTCTGTGTCCCATCCCTGAAACATCCTGTCTCTGTCCACCTTGTCAATTGCTCGCAATATTTTGTATGTCGTTATCATGTGTCCCCTAACCCTCCTGTCCTCCAGTGTGGTCAGGCCGATTTCCCTTAACCTTCTTCGTAGGACATTTCCCTTAGCCCTGGAACCAGCCTTGTTGCAAACCTTTGCAGTTTTTCTAATTTCTTGACGTGCTTGACCAGGTGTGGGTTCCAAATTGGTGCTGCATACTCCAGTATGGACCTGACGTACACGGTGCACAGAGTCTTGAACGATTCCTTACTGAGATATCGGAACGCTGTTTGTATATGTGTGTGTGTGTGTGTGTGTGTGTGTGTGTGTGTGTGTGTGTGTGTGTGTGTGTGTGTGTGTGTGTGTGTGTGTGTGTAATTTAAAGTAGCACTGTCTCGTGAAGTCACTTAAATAAATTATCTGAGGAACTCATTGTAATGACTCAAATCTTTAAATATTGTCTGACGAGCGACTTAAAGAGAATGTTCTCTAAATATCGCCAAACCAGTAAGCTCCTCCACTGAACAAATTCCTCCAGTGAACGAACTCCTCCAGCGATCGTAACGTAACGGCTTGATAAAGCTCCTGGAGAGCGAAACGTTGCCACAATAAAATGTCACATTAGTTGCACTTGTGTCGTTTTATCTAATAAATTCCTCCAGTGAACGATCTTCTCAAACGCAAATAAACATAATGACCCATCAAATCCAACATATTCACTCACAATTCTTCCATAACCCACAAATTCTACATAATGACCCACATATCATATACAGTAACCCACAAATCCTCCATAATAACCCCAAAATTATACACAGGACCCACAAATCCTCCATAACGCCCCACAAATCATGGACAGTGGCCCATAAATTATACAATGACCCACAATCCCTACACAATGATCCACAAATCCAACAAAATAACCAGTAAATATTCAACTAAAAAAAAGTTAGATTTTCCTCTCATGTCGCTAGACGAAGAGGACCAATATTACCATAATTTATGAAGTAAAAACCAACGTATTTGTGAAAAAAATCCTATGGGAAAACTGTCTTATCTCAAAAAATATGAAGGCTGAAAGGAGCGAATCTTCCAAATTTTAAAATATCCAAAATGCCAGAAAGCAGAAAGCCGCAGAGATCCCTGGCTGATAGAATCTCTGGGATCCCGGCAGAGTGCAAGACGAGACTATATAGTGGTGAGAGAGAGAGAGAGAGAGAGAGAGAGAGAGAGAGAGAGAGGAGGTTGGAAGGTATCTTTGATTAACGAAGTGACAACTGGAATCAAAGAATGTGAATTGGCTGAAGGAATTGCGAAAATATTAAGTCAAGAAAGAGCTAAAAAGACTTGGATGAAAAGAGAGAGAGAGAGAGAGAGAGAGAGAGAGAGAGAGAATGAGGTGAAAAAGTGAGAGAGGAAGAAGAAGGAGAGGGAAGGAAGAGCCGTGGAAGGGAAACAGAGGGTTAAACAAGTGAGCGGATAGAGAAACGTGGAAGAGACAAAAAAGAAAAAGAAGGAACTGCATCTGTCC
>NC_091368.1:247870-250370 GCF_038502225.1 Cherax quadricarinatus
GATCAGACGATATATGTGGATCAGACGATATATGTGGATCAGACGATATATGTGGATCAGGCGATATATGTGGATCAGACGATATATGTGGATCAGGCGATATATGTGGATCAGACGATATATGTGGATCAGGCGATATATGTGGATCAGACGATATATGTGGATCAGACGATATATGTGGATCAGACGATATATGTGGATCAGGCGATATATGTGGATCAGGCGATATATGTGGATCAGGCGATATATGTGGATCAGGCGATATATGTGGATCAGACGATATATGTGGATCAGACGATATATGTGGATCAGGCGATATATGTGGATCAGGCGATATATGTGGATCAGACGATATATGTGGATCAGGCGATATATGTGGATCAGGCGATATATGTGGATCAGGCGATATATGTGGATCAGACGATATATGTGGATCAGGCGATATATGTGGATCAGACGATATATGTGGATCAGGCGATATATGTGGATCAGACGATATATGTGGATCAGGCGATATATGTGGATCAGGCGATATATGTGGATCAGGCGATATATGTGGATCAGGCGATATATGTGGATCAGGCGATATATGTGGATCAGGCGATATATGTGGATCAGACGATATATGTGGATCAGGGGATATATGTGGATCAGGCGATATATGTGGATCAGACGATATATGTGGATCAGGGGATATATGTGGATCAGGCGATATATGTGGATCAGGCGATATATGTGGATCAGGGGATATATGTGGATCAGGCGATATATGTGGATCAGACGATATATGTGGATCAGATGATATATGTGGATCAGGCGATATATGTGGATCAGGCGATATATGTGGATCAGGCGATATATGTGGATCAGGGGATATATGTGGATCAGGCGATATATGTGGATCAGGCGATATATGTGGATCAGGCGATATATGTGGATCAGATGATATATGTGGATCAGACGATATATGTGGATCAGACGATATATGTGGATCAGGCGATATATGTGGATCAGGCGATATATGTGGATCAGATGATATATGTAGATCAGATGATATATGTGGATCAGGCGATATATGTGGATCAGATGATATATGTAGATCAGATGATATATGTGGATCAGGCGATATATGTGGATCAGGCGATATATGTGGATCAGACGATATATGTGGATCAGACGATATATGTGGATCAGACGATATATGTGGATCAGACGATATATGTGGATCAGGTGATATATGTGGATCAGATGATATATGTGGATCAGATGATATATGTGGATCAGGCGATATATGTGGATCAGGCGATATATGTGGATCAGGCGATATATGTGGATCAGACGATATATGTGGATCAGACGATATATGTGGATCAGATGATATATGTGGATCAGGCGATATATGTGGATCAGGCGATATATGTGGATCAGACGATATATGTGGATCAGACGATATATGTGGATCAGACGATATATGTGGATCAGACGATATATGTGGATCAGGCGATATATGTGGATCAGGCGATATATGTGGAAGAGGCGATATTTTTCGGTGTGGCGATATGTTTCGGTGTGGCGATATATTTCGGTGTGGCGATATATTTCGGTGTGGCGATATATTTCGGTGTGGCGATATATTTCAGTGTGGCTATATATTTCGGTGTGGCGATATATTTCGATGTGGTGATATATTTCGATGTGGCGATATATTTCGGTGTGGCGATATCTACAGTTATATTTTTGTTAGTATTATGCGAGTAACGTTTTAGTGAATTTTAAAAGTTCAGGTCATAAATTGTTCTCACAACAGCGTTTTCATGTAAATGTTATGGTGTAAATTGTTCGTTTATGGTGTTAATTTGCAAAAAGACACGCGAGTGCGGGCGCGCACACGCACTCACACATGGACCAGTGACTCGACCCCTGCAACCACAAGTAGGGTAAGTACACACACACACACACACACACACACACACACACACACACACACACACACACACACACACACACACACACACACACACACACACACATACACACACAGACACACACACAGACACACACACCTGAGGATAACAAACATCAGTTAAAATTAACACGTAATTTTAATATATTATGTGATCGCTAATTTATCTTATGAAACTCTTGTATACATCGGGATGTAAACATCGGGATGCATACATCGGGATGTATACACCGGGATGTATACATCGGGATGTATACATCGGGATGTATACATCGGGATGCATACATCGGGATGTATACATTAACTATTATGAATTTCTATCTAAGTTTGATTTTTGTCACAAAATTTTAACAACGTAATGCGTATCTCATCCACTGAGCTACGATGACACATTAAGCAGGTTGACTGTGAGTCCTATAACCATCCTATAGACGGTGACACATTAAGCAGGTTTACTGTGAGTCCTATAACCATCCTATAGACGGTGACACATTAAGCAGGTTTACTGTGAGTCCCATAACCATCCTATAGACGGTG
>NC_091368.1:255370-272870 GCF_038502225.1 Cherax quadricarinatus
GTGATATACCAGCATGCCTCAGTGATGTACCATCATACCTGGGTGATATACCATCATACCTGGGTGATGTACCATCATACCTGGGTGATGTACCATCATACCTGGGTGATATACCATCATACCTGGGTGATATACTCACAGAGGTGCTCTTGTGGGAACTTAGTAAAACAGGAAGTAAAGAAATGGCAGAATTAGTTCATAAACTGGAAGAGAAGGTCGTATCTCACCATGAATATTTTTATCCTTTTCTTTTAACTCTCCTTCCTCTTGTAGCCTTCCCCTCTCTCCCTCCCTCCCTTCCTCTCTCCCTCCCTCCCTCTCTTCCTCCCTCCCTCTCTTCCTCCCTCCCTCTCTTCCTCCCTCCCTCCCTCCCTCTCTCCCTCCTCCCTTCTTTCCCTCACACCTTTCCTCACCACACTTCAGCCTCTGCTGTCATGTGCACTTTCAGTGCATGTTATTCATTTGCTTTCTTTCTCTCCACTTCTCCTCTCCTTCCCCCAGCATCAATTTCACTATTTTTCTCCTACTCTTGTCTCTCTATCTCTGTCTCTGCCTTTCGGTGTCTGTCAAACCATAAATGCGAAGGTAACTACGTGTCCACATCTCTGGATGTTTAAACTGTTGGAGCATGTTCCAGTTGAAGGTAAGTCACGGGAGGAATGTGATATCCATATGAAAGCTTAGTAAAATTAATTATATCGATGGCTGCCCGTCTTGCGGCGTACTGTTTTATAGCTGTCCGCGTAATTGAGCCGAGTGATTTTGAGAATACTAGCCCTGTATATTACAGCAAGGTAACACATTATATCACTGTATTTTTATCTTTCCTATACTCTTTTTATCTTCTCTTTCCCTATTCCATTTCTCACTTTCTTTCTCTAGACATGTTCTGAATCAATTTTAATGACGTGAAGACAAGCAGCTTAGGCTTCGCAGACAGTTGCTAGCAACTACTAGAAAGCTGATTCTCAGGATATCTAAAGACCTCTTGACCTACCTAAACACACATGAAAATTATTGTAACGTAAGACCGAGAAGCAGAGAGGACGGTGCTGGAGGTTATCTCAGTGGCTGGTGTTGCATCACGGTGAGCGCACGTCAGGATATAGTGAATATTTCATCGAGGAGTCGGGATCAACGCGCTGGGCGGAAATGCACTTTTTACACACACAAGGAATAAGAGAACCAGACACCCAGATACGATGAAACTCACCCAGTCAATACTACTGGACTATTTCTCTGCGACAGTGGGGCCTTAAAGCTTGTGAAAGGTTCTTGATCCGAGGAACCGATGCTCGGATCAAGCCTGATCATCTCCCTTTCCCAAGATCCTATACGACTCTTACTCATTTAAGGCTTCAAAGTGAAGTTAAAACTTATAATACAAGAAAGTCAGCAGGAAAATAGAAGGCCGTCTTCAGGAAAGAAGGAAAATCTTAACACAAACGTAGAAGAATAAGAGTAAATACCTAAATTCACGACTCTCTGACCGTGAGTTAGTGTCTCGAAAAATTTCGCTCACCATGAGACGGGCTAAAACAACGTGGGTTCGATCCCCCTGCTAGTCGCAGTGTTATTATTGATTAAATACAACCTGTTCGTGGTTATACTGTATATACTGCTTGTGGAGGCTAGTACACCAAACCGGGAAGAGAATGAAATTAGCTCTGAGGCACCAACACCATCGTATATCCTCGGATCACGGTACAACACCTAGCTCTGCTGGGTACGTTATTCTTGTAGGATTGTATGGTCCAGTGGGTTAGAGCGTCGTGAATTTTCGCTCACCATGAGGCGGGCTAAAACAACGTGGGTTCGATCCGCCGGCTAGTCGCAGTGTTGTTATTGATTAAATACTACTTGTTAGTGGTTACAATAATACATACATGATTATATATATATATATATATATATATATATATATATATATATATATATATATATATTATATATATGTATTAGAGAAGTAAATGCGAGGGTCTTGGCAAGAGGCGTGGAGTTAAAAGATAAAGAATCACACAAAGTGGGAGTTGTCACAGTTGCTCTTTGCTGATGACACTGTGCTCTTGGGAGATTCTGAAGAGAAGTTGCAGAGATTGGTGGATGAATTTGGTAGGGTGTGCAAAAGAAGAAAATTGAAAATGAATACAGGAAAGAGTAAGGTTATGAGGATAACAAAAAGATTAGGTGATGAAAGATTGGATATCAGATTGGAGGGAGAGAGTATGGAGGAGGTGAATATATTCAGATATTTGGGAGTGGACGTGTCAGCGGATGGGTCTATGAAAGATGAGGTGAATCATAGAATTGATGAGGGGAAAAGGGTGAGTGGTGCACTTAGGAGTCTGTGGAGATAAAGAACTTTGTCCTTGGAGGCAAAGAGGGGAATGTATGAGAGTATAGTTTTACCAACGCTCTTATATGGGTGTGAAGCATGGGTGATGAATGTTGCAGCGAGAAGGCTGGAGGCAGTGGAGATGTCATGTCTGAGAGCAGTGTGTGGTGTGAATATAATGCAGAGAATTCGCAGTTTGGAAGTTAGGAGGAGGTGCAGGATTACCAAAACTGTTGTCCAGAGGGCTGAGGAAGGGTTGTTGAGGTGGTTCGGACATGTGGAGAGAATGGAGCGAAACAGAATAACTTCAAGAGTGTATCAGTCTGTAGTGGAAGGAAGGCGGGGTAGGGGTCGGCCTAGGAAAGGTTGGAGGGAGGGGGTAAAGGAGGTTTTGTGTGCGAGGGGCTTGGACTTCCAGCAGGCATGCGTGAGCGTGTTTGATAGGAGTGAATGTAGACAAATGGTTTTTAATACTTGACGTGCTGTTGGAGTGTGAGCAAAGTAACATTTATGAAGGGGTTCAGGGAAACCGGCAGGCCGGACTTGAGTCCTGGAGATGGGAAGTACAGTGTCTGCACTCTGAAGGAGGGGTGTTAATGTTGCAGTTTAAAAACTGTAGTGTAAAGCACCCTTCTGGCAAGACAGTGATGGAGTGAATGATGGTGAAAATTTTTCTTTTTCGGGCCACCCTGCCTTGGTGGGAATCGGCCAGTGTGATAAAATATATATATATATATATATATATATATATATATATATATATATATATATATATATATATATAGATATATTAGAAAAATCTCATTTTGGCGAAGACGAGGAACCAGTATCATGGCGAAATAACACGTGGTTCTCATGGGGAATAAGTCATGAGTTAACTGTCAGCATGAAGAGATATAATCTAATATACATTGACCTGACCATGAATTGGTAACTACTGACTTTGCTTCATTTGACACCAAATAGTTTCCCTTCTTGCCATATTACTGCTAAGCATGTTATTAAAGTGATTATTGTCTTTGCGCTAATTTTCGAGCAAAAATTTAATTACCATTAGATAAATTATATTTCCTTATTTAATTATACCTTTACTGTTCATACATACACGGACATATATTTGTTCACTGACATTTCTTTTAGTGCAGGAAATACACACAATTATCAATGTTGTCAATGGGCTCCGTTGTTACTACTAATCTTCTGATTGTGGTATTGTGTCTGTACGCCGCGTCAATGGCCGTACGATGACACACGTTATACTTTATAGCGTAGTATCGAGCATTTGCTATTGTCTTCAGATGTAGTAATTAATGATCACGTGAAATCAATTAATATGGGCAATGAAAATCCTTGAAAATATTACGAATTTTAAATATTTCATCTTAATACAGGAGAAAAACTTTCTAAGAATTTACTATATAAATAATCATGAAACCAGAAACAAGGTAAGTGGGCTAACACTAACTGCATGTGCAAGGAGCATCGTTGTTGTTACAATAGCAGAGAAATGGTTTAATCTGAAGAGTCGGGACACACCTGCTGAACGCCACACACAAGAGTCTAAATTGTTCCTCTTTGGCATAAATAATGATGAAGGTGGGATGGTGCTATATATTACAGAATACTTGAAGAGCTGCAAGAACAATATAGAGGCTAAAGGAACTGACCGGAATCTGGCAAAAATAACCCGTGAAATCGACAAGTAGCTGGGGAAAAAAACTTAAAATGCAAACACTAGGGCATTTTAATGAATTTTTGGGTCCTGGGACCTTAGTCACACCAACGGGTAGATATGGCGTGACCAAGATTCTAGGATCGTTTCCCTATGTAATGTCTGAGTGTTTATTTTTTCCTTTTTCTGACAGAATCCGTCTAGGTAAAATTTCTAGAAGTATATGAAAAGTTGATTTTAAGTTATACCTCTTCTCTAAAATAAGACAGCTGCCGAAGAGCTCTGGTATATCCTTCTGGCTTAATTAGGGCTTGAGACACGAAATTACAGTAATTCTTAGTGATTATAATTTGAGTCTTCTTGACAAACTCCTTGACTTGGAAGGCAGAGTCCAGCGACTTCGTCTAGAGGTAATCCACACTTTTTCTGAAGAAGTTTTTGACAAACGAATAGAGGCAAAAGCTAGAACCAGTTGTGGCAACCCAGGAAACCCTCGTACGTAATATAATCAGATCTTGAGAGTAAAAGGGTATAAAAATACCAACAATCACTTAGGTAAATTGAAAGAAAGAGGAGAGGAGAGGAGAGGAGAGGAGAGAGAGAGAGAGAGAGAGAGAGAGAGAGAGAGAGAGAGAGAGAGAGAGGAGAAAGTAAAGCCAGTGAGGTGAGCTGAGGTTAGTAGATGTCAGGTTGCAGTCTCATAACCACGGGTATATTTATCAAGGCTATGTTTCACTGCCGGCTATTATCGTGCCTCAGCCTGGGGGTTGTCGTTAGAGAGAAGGTCGTGCCGGGAGCAGCAACTTGTGTCGTACATGTTACCGGAGAGTGTCGCGGTTAAAGCAATTGTCATGTATACTTGTCGTACCTCTGGTAGAGTTGTGTATGTTAATGGCATGACAACAGAAGGTGGTGATGCTAGAAACCTTAGTTATAACAGCAGCAGCAGCAGCAGCAGCAGCAGCAGCAGCAGCAGCAGCAGAAGAAGAAGAAGAAGAAGAAGAAGAAGAAGAAGAAGAAGAAGAAGAAGAAGAAGAAGAAGAATTCATGTGATCAGCAGAGCTGCACACTCTCCATGCTTAGTTACGACAAGAGAATAAAAATGTCACAAACCGTAGGTGAACTTCACGGACACCAGTTCTAACTAGACTTTGTCCCACTATAAACACAGCTATAAACACAGCTCTATATAAAATAAACTGTAGCATAAATCACAGCTAATTTAATACGAGTTATATAAGGAATCTTTGAATGTCTTTAATATATGAGATGTTAGTATGTCCTCATAATATTACAAAAAATAATATGCATGGCACTTCTTGAGGTTTCATCTCTAACCACAGATCAAAATAATGAAAAAGGCATTATCAATGCATTTATTTTCTAAGATTAATCTTTGAGAGTATTTAGTTGTAAAACAATTTGAGATAAAACATTCAAAAGTACCTTAACCTACGTCCAAATGTGGATAATGCAGATGGTACATCGCTCAGCTAACAACGGAAGAGATCGCGGGTTCGATATCCAAGAGTAAACAGACGTATTGACAAGTCTCCTAACACCTGCTACTTTTATTCACCTAACACATGCTGAACATGTTCACTCAGCCATAAAATTGTTCCTGTGTGTTAGTCGACTCTTGTGGATCGCATCCTGGGAAAGAGATCAAGACGAACCCCAGTGAAAATAAGTCTGATTCATTTTATTTGGTTATCTGAAAAAAAAAAAACATCACGGGTGAGGTTAGAACCCGCTATCAGAGAGTCACAAAACTCCAGACCGACTCGTTAGCCACTAGGCCAACTAGCTACAATCTTATTGTAGCTGGCTGGCCCAGTGGTTAACACATCGGTCTGGAGTTTGGTGACTCTGATCGCGCGTTCTAACCTCACCCGTAGTATGGTTTGTTTGCAATCGTGTCATTACGATTTCGTGAGTCAGTTTGATTATCAGGGTTATTAACCTTCCAGGTTAACCCTTCTTTCAACAAACGTTCAACAAACCTCAGCGTTTCAGAAAGGCTCGAAGCATTTTTAGACATATTTGAAATGTTATCTGTTATACGTTTATAGATAAGATATTTAATGTAATTTTGTGTATAAACACATAAATTAGCACTCTTTTAAATATTGCATACCAGCTGCATTCCTGTTATTTTCGTCTATTTGTCCTAGAATACAAGTTTTGATTGAAAACACCATCCCCCTTTAAGCTGTGAGCTAAATTGTGCACTAAAAAAAGTATCTTTTAAATAAACCAGAACTTTTTATTCACAATGCGCTGAGCTTCATGTTTTGTGAGAGCGGATTCCAGAATATTATGTTCAGTGTATAACCGACAGAAATGCACTTTTTTGGGGCATGTTCCTAATCGGCTCGGTGTTCTGCATTTTACAAATGCGAATAAAAGAGAGTACTGTAGTTAGCGTGTTGGTTTTAAAGTCTATCACGTGCATGTGGGAACTTGCAGCTGTATTTTTACAAGTAATCCATCTTTATAAAATCTTCAGTCTCTAAAAAAAGGGGAAAAATGTATATATACTGAAAGATATACATACCTCTCCAGTATACACTGAAGAGGTGCTCCTCTCGTTGTTTCACACAGAGATAAACACATCCCTTTATGGAAAGATGTAAGTAACGCACATACATATGTTGTGCCGAATAGGTAAAACTTGCGATTTTGGCTTATACAGCAACGCTCTTCTTCCCGAATAAGGCAAGTGAAAATAAATTAAGCTTACAATTATTTAATAATCAAACACAATGAAATACATATTTTTTTTCGTTAGAGTGAGAATGATTTTTGCGAAATTATTGCATACACAAATTTTTGCATGCCTTATTCGGCAAGAAGAGCGTTGCTATTTAAGCCAAAATTGCAAGTTTTACTTATCAGGCACACGATAATATATATATATATATATATATATATAATGTCGTGCCGAATATGTAAAACTGGTCAATTAGCAAGAACTCATTTAAAATTAAGTCCTTTCTAAAATTTTCCCTTATACATTTAAAGATATATTTTTTTTCATTAATGTTAATGTAAAAAAATATAATTTTGCACCAAAAGAATCTTATAAAACTTAACTAACCTTGTTATAACAAATGCAATTTATTTTAGCCTAACCCAACTAAATATATTTTAATATACGTTTACAATAATTTAATACTAAACAAACACAATGAAACATATTTTTTTCGTTAGGTTCAGAATGATTTTTGCGAAATTATTGCATTCACAAATTTTCGAAAAAAAAAAATATTTGATTGTGTTTGTTTAGTATTAAATTATTGTAAACGTATTTAAAATATATTTAGTTGGGTTAGGCTAAAATAAATTGCATTTGTTATAACAAGGTTAGTTAAGTTTTATAAGATTCTTTTGGTGCAAAAGTGATATTTTTTGCATTGACATTAATGAAAAAAATATATCTTTAAACGTATAAGAGAAAATTTTGGATAGAACTTAATTTTAAATGAGTTCTTGCTAATTGACCAGTTTTACATATTCGGCACGATATATATATATATATATATATATATATATATATATATATATATATATATATATATATATTGCAAACTGGAGATCTTAACTATGCAAGACAAACTACGTGGGGTGGAAATCTTTAGCTCAAGTACTTTCACACTTCTCAGTGTGTTATCAGGAGCTATGCAATGTTGCAAGGTAGGAACTGAAGGAGTGAGGGGAAGTTTTCTCAGAGTAGCGCAGTGCAGGTCTGTCACCTGGTGCAGTTTCTCAAAATTTGGGCCAACAGTTGGTGCTAACCCTGCACCACCACCATTCCCCTCTTCCCATACGGGGTATGAGGTTTATTGAGATGTCAAGTATTAGGAAATCAGAAGATATAATAGCCAGCCCCAAGCAATACACAAATATACACACTTTTCGGTATATAAAGAATAAAAAATCGCAATACTGTGGTTAGAGCAATACACAAATAACTGGTACTGAGGAGAACAAAAGAAATGACGACATTTCGGTCTTACTTGACCCATTGACAAGTTCCACTGAAGCGAGAAGGAAGGCCGGACTACACACTAGAGGGGATGGTGTTGGTGTGCATATGTCATACATACATAAATATACACTCTTTACGCACGCACGCACACACACTACATATAATATAGATACATTACTCATTAGATATACACTTGGGGAAACACACCCCTCTTTGTATACACAGATACACACCTTTCATGTTACATATACACTGAAAGATACGTGTCTTCCTTGATATATACTTACATACACCGATAGACATACAAATCGCGTAAGTATAGTGGGAAATACAGACTTCTTGATGTAAATACACACAGAGAGACATATCACTCTGTGTATATCTCTTCGCTTTGCAAAAGTTCATTGATACTCCCTCGGTATACTAGTTCTGAATTTTATTTTCATCTCTCAGTATACGAAAAACTGTATTTGCATCATTCATAAAACGGTCGATTACATGGAGGCCTGGACTGGGTGAAAAGATTTTCTGGCTGCAAAAATGGGCTTCTGAAATAATCCTCTGAGTAATACATATGTGGGAAGATGTTGCACTTTACGTGGTTATGTATCTGTAAATGGAAGTACAAAGGCATTTATGTCAGAGAGCCTTTTATTTATTAAAAGTCTGCCCCATTAAGAGATCATTCACACACTGAGAATGACATATACACACACTGGGATATACAGTCTAGTTATTCTAGCGGATAAATACTCAGCTGTGTGACTGCGCAAAAGTATATGTATACAAGCTAGTATATTTATGCATATATGTTTTATTTATACACTAGTCTCAGTGCAGTAATACCATTACTATGTTTATTAGAATGTCATGTAATGGAATCTTAGTTTCCATTTATTTAAAACTAAACCCGAGACCGAATACATACTCACACAGTGCGTACATGGGATATCAAGGAAGTATAGAGACCCGTTGGTACATGACAGCACATGGAATGTACCGACAGAAGAAGACTTTTCAGATCAAATTGATATCTACAGAGGAGGCCCATTAACTATTATCTCACTAGAGAACTATGTAATACTTACAGGTGGCTGAGGCAAGGATAGAAAATTAGAAGGCTCTCTCCCCACTCTTCACTCACCCCGGCCACTGCCGAAATACACAGCGGAAAAGGGAAAAAACGTTACCACTGGCGTAAATGCTCTACGTTCATAGTAATTTATTCACACAAGTTGTTATTTACTCTGTCTTTCACTTAGAGCTCCATATATTAAATGATCCAGTGAAGTACATATATAAATAATGTCTTAGAACGCCATTTTCCATTGTCACGCATAAGCTGAAAAACACATTCCTCAACATTCACCTTTTATCATTTATTCTTCATTCACTCTCAGTCCCTTTGTAAGTCACTCCCCTTCTATATCAGTGATCAAAGACTCTCATTCACTATCAATATCATACATCAGCATCACCACAGAAGCTAAACATTATACACATACACCATACACTCGAAGTATCAATGACTAGCATTCTCTAACTATTCTCGTGCAGTCAATCATTCCCTCTATAATATCATACTCTCAATCCATCATTCGGGCGAAGGGCCATACATTCTAGCTGTCACTCAAAAGAAGCCTGGGTCCATTCCTATCATCAATCATCCGTGATAGGAATCATCCGAGACATCACTCATTCATCGCATCAATCATCCTCAACTTGCTGCTATCGACGGCAAGTCATCCAGACTGATAAAGAAGGAGGAGATTAGTTGTTTGTATTTTACTAAGATGAACACAAAGTGTCAGTGATGAGAGAGAAGGGGAGAGAGAGAGAGAGAGAATTAGGATTTTCATCAACAGCAGCAGCAACAAAGGCAGCAGAAACAACGCAGCAGCAATTACAACGACAACAGCATCAACAGCAGCAACAACCGCAAAAGCAGCAGCAACAGCAGAAGCAGGAACTACAACGGCAGCAGCAGCAGAAGCAACAACACCGGCAGCTGCAAGAGCATCAGCAGCATCTACAGCATCAGCAGCATCTACAACAGCAGCAGCAGCCACAGCAGCAGCAGCAGCAGCAGCTGTACCAACAGCAACGTAAAACACCATGACAAGGTATTCTTTATCAAGTCCACTTTCAACAACACTATTTCGTAGAAAAACATGAGGGTGTGGGAGGTACGATTAGCAAGTATTTATCCTGCGTGGGCCCCTAATCCTTCACCTGGACCACTAGTGGTCTCGCAAACAACCAGCTGTGTGTCATATCTCGCTGAATACAACACCATTCCCACTGGAAAAAAGCCCGAGCATATTTCCTCCTCCCACCATTGCTCTCTCATCAGACATTTCCCAGACAGTGTGTCGTGTGTGTGATCTGTGTCGTGGGCTCTTATCTTGGGCAATCAAGGGTCTAGAGAGCGCCTGCGTTCTAGCACACTTCGCAGGGGAGGTGGGAGAACCCGCCTCACTCTCTCTTTCTCCCTCTCTCTATCTCTCTCTCTCTTACTCCCCCCCGTTCAAGCATTCAGTTACCCTGGGGTTGTCGGTGAGTTGGGTCGTGTTGTGTGCTCCGCTCGCGGATGCAGATTTGCGTCTTTTACCAGTCTCCATTTAGGTTCCTCAAACTGTTTACAAACTAGAAAGAAGTTATATACATATCCCTCTGTATGCTTTCTTATGAGCGAGTGATTATGGGGATTAAATTATATCTTGTTAAATGGCAAAGTTTAGTTAAGGAATCCCACAAGTGACAGAATTGGTGAAAATAAAACACTTTTTTTTTTGTATTTCAAAGACTAGTTATAAAAGATAAAAACTTTGAGGCTTGGAAGAGGTACATGAAACTATTATCTGTCAAAGCTTATCTAGCTCTTCCATGTGAAGGTAAGATAATGTATCTTTCTCTCTCAATAATATATATATATATATATATATATATATATATATATATATATATATATATATATATATATATATATATATATATATATATATATAATCTTTCTTTCAACACACCGGCCGTATCCCACTGAGGCGGGGTGGCCCAAAAGGAAAAACAAAAGTTTCTCCTTTCACATTTAGTAATATATACAGGAGAAGGGGTTACTAGCCCCTTGCTCCCAGCATTTTAGTCTCCTCTTACGACACGCATGGCTTACGGAGGAAGAATTCTGTTCCACTTCCCCATACAATTATATAATACATATATATATATATATATATATATATATATATATATATATATATATATACATATATATATATATATATATATATATATATATATATATATATATATATATATATATATATATATATATACATATATATATATATATATATATACATATACACATATACACATATACATATATACATATACACATATACATATATACATATACACATATACACATATATATACATATATATATATACATATAATATATATATACATATATATATATATACATATAATATATATATACATATATATATATACATATAATAAATATATACATATAATATATATATAAATATATACATATAATATATATATAAATATATACATATAATATATATATATATATACATATAATATATATATAAATATATACATATAATATATATATATATATATATATATATATACATATAATATATATATATAAATATATACATATAATATATATATATATATATATAAATATATACATATAATATATATATATATATATATATATATACATATAATATATATATATATATAAATATATACATATAATATATATATATATATACATATAATATATATATATATATATATATACATATAAATATATATATATATATATATATATATATATATATATATATATATATATGCAAAACAACCACTCTGAAAGAATAGAGAAATTCCAAGCGCTTTCGTGACTACTCACATATCACTTGGTTGATATGCCTTCTCTTCTTAAGACTTTTAATAATAAAGTTGTATTCAAAAATCTTGATACAGTAAAAAAACTTTTGATAAAGAATTCCCCCCAAAATGCTGATGGATGTGTCTATAAGATTCCTTGTAAAATTTGCGATAAAGTTTATTACGGTCAAACTGGTAAAAATCGCGAACTAAGATTAAAACAACATAAATATAGCATTAGAACTGGACAAGATTCCAGTGCTCTATTTATTCATGTAAGAGATTTTAACCATCCAATTGATTTTCAAAAAGTTGAGAAAGTAGTATCAAGGAAGTCCATGGTCGACAGGAATATAATTGAATCTTGTTTCATAAAAAGCAGTTTTGACAATAATATGAATATTTCCTTTGGTTTATATAAATTAGATCCATTTATAATTAATAGAATTTGGGAAGAATTTAATAATACACTGGACAAAAAATAATTTTTAAAATTTTCTTGGGTAGAATAGTTTGTTGGTGGGTTGTGCGAAGGACCTGTCCAGTTGGGCCGGCGCGCGTCAGGTGATTAACCGTTGTGGGATCTGATAGTGAGGTGCTGGCCAGACCCCTTATATAGCTTCCTTGGATGCTTTACTTTCATAGTTCCTTGATAATGTGAGTAGTCACGAAAGCGCTTGGAATTTCTCTATTCTTTCAGAGTGGTTGTTTTGCATATTCTGAAATCACCTGTTTACCGTGATCTTATTGCATATATATATATATATATATATATATATATATATATATATATATATATATATATATATATATATATATATATATATATATATATATATCTCGTGCCGAATAATTAAAACTGGCCAATTAGTAAGAACTCGTTTAAAATTAAGCCCTTTCCAAAAAAATTTCTTATACGTTTAAAAGATACATTTTTTTTCATTAATGTAAATGTACAAATTAATAATTTTGTGCCTGAAGAACCTTAGAAAAATTACCTAACCTTATTATAACAAGTACAATTTAATTTAGCCTATACCAGCTAAATATATTTTAGACGAGTTTACAATAATTTAATAATAAACAAACACAATGAAATATATTTGCTTCGTTAGGTTCAGAATGATTTTTTGCGAAATTATTGCATTCACAAATTTTCGCTTGCCTTATTCAGCAAGAAGGGCGTTGCTATTTAAGCCAAAATCGCAAGTTTTATCTAATCGGCAAGACACACACGCATACAAAGACAGACAGACACACACACACATATTATATATTTATGTATAAATATATATATATATATATATATATATATATATATATATATATATATATATATATATATATATATATATATATATATCGGACATCTTACTCATGAATGTAATATTACGATTCATACCTGGAAATATACAAGAAGATTAACGCTGTGATCCGTTGCATCAAGTAGGTTTGAATTAATGTTTCTCGTGACCCATCGCTATGAGTGTCGGGGGAAGGTAATGTATGTGTCTTGTGGTCTCTAATCATCCCTTTAATTCTGATGTGGTCCTTATGGATGGTTCTAATAAGGCATGTATCATCCGGAGGTATTACCACCAGACAAGTGTTATGAATGATGTTACTGGAAGCTACTAACTTATCTTCTTTCCTAGAATCCTTCTTTTCTCCTTCTCCTGGGAGAGTGAAATAGGAGGTTGGAGTGGGAGACTGGAGTGGGAGGTTGGAGTGGGAGGTTGGAGTGGGAGGTTGGAGTGGGAGGTTGGAGTGGGAGGTTGGAGTGGGAGGCTGGAGCAGGAGAGAGAGTTAATTCAATGAATTAAAACTATACTTCTCTTCCATGGAGCCAAACTGATTTTCCCCTATTTCCTCAGAGCTGGTGGCCTGATGGCATAGCTCTCGCTTCACACGGTGACGGGTCCGGGTTCGATGCCTGGCTAGAGTAGAAACACTGGACCTGTTTCCTTACACCTGTTGTCCATGTTCAACCATCAGTAATAATGGGTACCTGGGTGTTAGTCGACTGGTGTGGGTCGCATCCTGGGGCAAAATTTACCTAATTTGCCCGAAATGCTCTGTATAACAAGCGGCTTTCTAGGTAATATGTCACTGATGTCAGCTATGGTCTGTATACCTTGTACACGTACTTGTAGAAATAAAGATATTATTATTATGTAACATTGGCACTTATGATTCATGAAGACAAGTAAACTAGTAGCGTTATTGTAAACAAAGATGCAAAGATGACTCACAACTGCCAACATCCAAGAATCCAAAAAGAATTCGAAGGATTCAAGTGTACACGACAAAAATTAGACAAAAATGGTCCCACGTAAAAATAGATTAAGATAGCTTACTGATAATGAGCAGGAAATGCGCTCTCTTCTTAAGAGGTATCTCTTGTTTGTCTTCACACAAGAAGACAAATGATATCCCAGTCTGGAGAAAATAGAGTAAGAATATCAGTCACTAGGGACATGAATATCAAGAATTAGACTGGTTATAACATAATAAATCCCAAGCACCGGCGAACTTTTTTCAAGGGTTTTTAAAGAATGATGGAATTTAGAGAGCTATTAACTAGCATTGTTCAACATATTACTGGAAACTGGTCTCAGAGATTTAGAAGGATAACTAGAGTAATACCTTTCTTCAGATCAGCGATAAGTCCGTATCATCATGTCACCGTCCAAAACGCCTGATCTCAGCAGTAGGCAAATTATTAGAACCATTAATAGCCAATATAATAAAAGGCTACCTTAACTGGCATAATTTGATTAATGGGTCTTAATACAGATTTATAAAGGGTCATTCTTGTCTAACAAATTTAGTGACAGTCTTAAATAAAGCATTTGAGGTAGAGGATTATGGTAAAGAATACGATGTTAATTATTTTGGTTTCTGTAAGGCTTTTGACAGAGTCCCACACACAAAATGCTAAAGAAATTGGCAGTACATGATACAGGAGGAAAATATTTCTCATGGGTCGTGTTCCAAAAGAATAAGTTCTGGGCTTCTTGTGCATAATATATATTAATTACCTGGATGAGAGAATAAAGAGCAACATGAATAAATATTCTAACGGCACAAAAATACGTCAAATAATATAGTGAGAGGTATATAATAGAGTCACGAAGATTTGGACAAACTGTTGTGGTCCGCATGAAGCAAATGTAATTTAATTAACAGGAGCAAATGGAAATTAAAAAAAAAAAAAAAAAAAACTAACCCTTCACACTTATAAAATAGATGATACTGAATATGATAACAGAAAATAAAATAAAACCTGTGAGGCATGGTAAGCGGAAATCTGAAGCAGGACAGCAGTGCCTAAGTCTGTGTAATAAGGTTAGCAAACTAGGCTATATATCAAGAAGGTATAAGTAGCAGAAGACCAAAGATTTCTCTATTGACAATAAAAAATGGTTCTATATGACCATAATTTTTAAAGGGGTGGACCGGTAAGCCAGCGGAAGGCCTCGGTCAGATGACCAAAAGCTCCAAAGGCGGGTCATCATCTGACTAAGACCCGCGTCAGGAAACATTTGTCCTGTTTCCTGACGAACCTTACCTAACCTAACCTAGGTTTCTCTATGGGCCAACGCATTATCGGTAAAGCCTTACTTACATTATACTTCCCACTTCTGGTCTCCATATTAGAGAATGGATATAAATATACTGAACAACATTCAGAGAAGACAAAATTAATCAATTCTACAAGAAATCTTGTAAAGCACGAAAAACGTACTATGATATCTATTCAGACGTTTTTTCGGCAGGGACTTTCTTTTTGCAATCCAGTGCGGAGAAATGAAGGAGTATTTATAATAGGAACAAGGTCATGTGCTTCATGTTGGAGTTGGGCTACTTGACTACTGTTAGATTTGGGTAGGATGACCCTGGCCAGAACTTCTGGCATCATAAATCATCAAGAATTTCGTGTCATGATATTTGTGGCGTCAATAAGAGCAGATTCTAAACAGCGCCTGTGGTGCTAACACAAAATTCTGGCAGATTTATCATTTCATATGTTCTCGCCAAGGTCGCCTTGCCCAGACCTGACGCAGTCATCCACTAGTTCTTGTCCCCACATGCAGCACCTGACCGTGAACCCACTATATACAGCGTCTACTTCATATCTCTGCACTAGATTGAAAATCCTCCTGGTGGGGAAGTATCTCCCTAATAAATGTCCTAAAATTACTGCGTTTTATTCGCATCGTTACCGGTGTTTATACACCATTAAAATCTTATATGGAATTTTACATACCAAGATAGATCAAGAGCCCTGAAGGATGTAGAATAATGGGAAATATGAGAAGTATATATGTGGAAAACAGGTTTAAAAGAAGAGATAAATAGGATGCCATGAATATCTATGGAAAATAAACTCGGACCAGTTGTTAAGTTAGATATACTGAATTCAGATTTAGAAAGGATATAGGAAAATATTGGTTAAGCGATAGAATTTTTAACGAGTGGAACAATCTGCCAAGTAGAATAATTGAAGCTAGCACTTTTGGCAGATTTAAAAATATTTTAGAATTTGAGAAGGGTTTGGTATGAGAAAGATTAGTCTTGCTTGGGCTAGTTGGTCCTCAGTGTTCCCTGTTCTTACTTGTATCCTCTTATGAATAGACAAATCTCTTTACAACTACTGCCTCTGTTCATCTAGCAGTGAAGAGATAACTAAGAATTCTTTTACTGCTTTGTGATGCTCCTAGAAGGAAGACATAAGAGGTTCTAATTGATATTTGACTTTCTGAGTAGTACCGAGTTATTAAATCTCCGGGTTAGGAATTCATAGAAAGTAATCTCCGTGTTCAGCCAGAACTCATACTTCCTTTTTATTTAAGTTTGAATGAGATCTAAATACTTAGTTGACATTCATTTTCTGCCCCAGAATTATCTTACATTTGTCCACACTGAATTCCATCTGCCTCGTTTCCCGTCCACTTCATTAGCATATTCAAATTCTCCTGACGCCCTTCCCTTCCCGTTGTCCTAAGCACAATTGATTTCACAGCCTATTTTTATGTCTCAGAAAATTTACTTCGCACTGATGATAAATAAATCACTTGTACAACTCTTGCGAATCTTTATTGTGAAGACCTTGCGCCAGCCAGTGCCTTCATCAGTTTAAAACAGTGAATAAATACTGGAGAAAGAGGAAGACGTGAAGAGGCGATTTAGGTTGATCAGTCCCGCAGCCTTGATAAAAGGTTCGGTCCTTAAGTCTTGATAAATCTAAAGCAGATGCACGAAGATGGAGACTTGTATATTAACGACAAGTGAGGCGGAACAGCCAGAGATTTCACAGGTGGGGAGGAGCTCGCTAGTGAACATAAGGTCGTGTTGTGTTAATAGACAGGATAAGCAGTTGCTGAAGAATTCTCTGTATTAAGATTTCAGTTTCCACTGTTGCTGGAGAAATTAAATACTAATGCAGTATAATGCGATCCGTTATTTCATCCACAGAAGAGGATCTATCAAGTTACAGACATATCTGAGTAATTGTATAAATGAGAATATATAGCATGGAGAGTCAGGTGGAAAATACTGGATTTACCTG
>NC_091368.1:277870-300370 GCF_038502225.1 Cherax quadricarinatus
TACCTACCTACCCACCTACCTACCTTCCCTCTCAAAAAACAAACAATACAATCAAAACAATACCTAAAAAGAGACTGAAATTTCATCTCTCTTGATTATATTCCCTCTCCTCTCACCTCCTCTTTCCTCACACGCTAACATCCTCCTCTTCCCCCTTCCTCCTCTTCTTCCTCCTCCTCCTCCTCCTCCTCCTCCTCCCCCCTCCCAGAAATCTCGTCGAATTTTGAGAGGAAAAAAATCATTAGTGAAACATGCTGCTTTTCCCTTCAAAATATTAAAACTTTTCTACTCTATGAGAATGACGCAGAATGATGAGGGATCCTCAAGCCTTATGAATGATAACATGCACCCAGCTGCAGGCACGGCTGATGGGAAGGGGGTGATGGGTTGATGGGAAGGGGGGAAATGAGGTAGAAGCTGAAGTGGTGATGGTGATGGTGTTGGTGGTGATTGGGTTGGAGTGATAGTGGTGATGGTGGTGATTGGGTTGGGGTGATAGTGATGGTGGTTACGTGAATTTACGTGAAGACGGTTCCAAGGGTCACTGTTAGCCTCCCCTGCCACCCGGTACCTGACCAGGCCTCCAGGTTGCTGAACCAAGTAGATTGTTTGTGCTAGCCGCTCGCAGTCCAACGACCACACCACACACTGATCAGGAACTGACTCAAGAAATTTATTAAAGGAGAGGCGGCGAGAGGAGAGAGGCAGGGAGAGAGAAGCAGCATGGAGAGGCGAGAGACTGGAAGAAGGTAGAGGAGAGAAGCAGGGAGAGTGGAGTGTATGTGAGGGTGCTGAGACAGGAGTAGCTAACCCGTGGAGATAATTAAAGTAGCAGAAGTGATAGAGCCTTGGTCGTTACGATATATGTTCTAACATCTATGTATTTCCGACTCGATTATCATATATATATATATATATATATATATATATATATATATATATATATATATATATATATATATATATATATATATATATATATATATATATATATATATATATATATATATATATATATTATATATATATATAAAATATATATATATATATATATATATATATATATATATATATATATATATATAAAATATATATATATATATATATATATATATATATATATATATATATATATATATAAAATATATATATATATATATATATATATATATATATATATATATATATATATATATATATAAAAATATATATATATATATATATAAATATATATATATATATATATATATATATATATAAAATATATATATATATATATATATATATATATAACCAAAACAACCACTCTGAAAGAGTAGAGAAATTCCAAGTGCTTTCGTGACTACTCACATTATCAAGGAACTATATAGTTCCTTGATAATGTGAGTAGTCACGAAACGCTTGTAATTTCTCTATTCTTTCAGAGTGGTTGTTTTGCATATTTTGAAATCACCTGTTTACTGTGATCTTATTGCATATATATATATATATATATATATATATATATATATATATATATATATATATATATATATATATATATATATATATATATATATATATATATATATATATATATATATATATATATATATATATATATATATATATATATATATATATATATATGTCGTGCCTAATAGGCAGAACTTGCGATTTTGGCTTAAATAGCAAAGCTCATCTTGCCATATAGGACAAGCGAAAATTTGTGTATGTAATAATTTCGCCAAAATCATTCTAAACCTAACGAAAAAAAATATATTTCATTGTGTTTGTTTAGTATTAAATTACTATAAACGTTTTTAAAATATATTTAGTAGGATTAGGCTAAAATAAATTGCGCTTGTTAGAATAAGGTTAGGCAAGTTTTCTAAGATTCTTTTGGTGCAAAATTATAAATTTTTACATTAACATAAATGAAAAAAATATCTTTAAACTTGTAAGAGAAATTTTTAGAAAGGACTTAGTTTTAAATGAGTTCTTGCTAACTGGCCAGTTTTACATATTCGGCATGATATTATATATATATATATATATATATATATATATAATATATATATATATATATATATATATATAATATATATATATATATATATATATATATATATATATATATATATATATATATATATATATATATATATATATATATATATATATATATATATATATATCCGTGGATTAGATTTATTTGTATGTTTGTTAATTAATCTTTAGTCATCTTAGATACAAGGATCTCGTTCTACCACTTCTTTGTTCAAGCATTATATATCAGTATACTCATTCTAACTGTAAGGTTAGATATGTTAATAGTACCCTTAAGAACTTTCAAGCTACCATAATATGTGAACTTTAAATCTGGCTCGAAGGATCTTCACTAAACTAGTTAAACTTCTCTCATCAACCATCAGACTACATTCTGAGATTAAAAATCATATCCCTTGTGCTAATAACTTTGAAATTACAAGAATAGCACAAAATGGGTGTGCTTTAAGAATTATATAGCAGTTATATATTGGACAGGTAAACCTGAACGTATTAATAATCAGTACTCTGATTATTTACGTTACAATAGTAGTGTCTTCCCTGTATAAGTTTTCTCACACTGTTTACCTCGAGAACTTGAGTGTGTACACCAAGATGGTACCTGCCTGCCCTCACCTGAGGTAATTTGCCCTTCTTTATATATTCTTTTAGTCATTATGTTTTTAGATTACTTTACCATTCTTAACTTGTGAGTAAACCTGTTCCTTGGTATTTTTTTCCTGACTCTGAATAAGGTGAATGATCACTGAAATATTGACTTGGTGGTTTTATAAACTGTCTTCAGAAGGGATGAAAATGAATGTTTATTGTTGGTGGGGAGGTGTGTGAGTTGGTTGTCTTCATGATGGTGGCTCTCTCCTTCGTGGCTTTACTTGTACTATGCAGCGTTATGTTTCTGTGTCCCTATCATATCTCCGTCACTACCATGAGTCCGTCACTACCATGAGTCCGTCACTACCATGAGTCTGTCACTACCATGAGTCCGTCACTACCATGTGTCCGTCACTACCATGTGAGAGTTGGTTGTCTGCATGATGGTGGCTCTCTCCTTCGTGGCTTTACTTGTACTATGTAGCGTTATGTTTCTGTGTCCCTATCATATCTCCGTCACTACCATGTGTCCGTCACTACCATGTGTCCGTCACTACCATGAGTCCGTCACTACCATGTGCCCGTCACTACCATGAGTCCGTCACTACCATGTGCCCGTCACTACCATGAGTCCGTCACTACCATGTGTCCGTCACTACCATGAGTCCGTCACTACCATGTGTCCGTCACTACCATGAGTCCGTCACTACCATATGCCCGTCACTACAATGAGTCCGTCACTACCATGTGTCCGTCACTACCATGAGTCCGTCACTACCATGAGTCCGTCACTACCATGTGTCCGTCACTACCATGTGCCAGTCACTACCATGTGTCCGTCACTACCATGAGTCCGTCACTACCATGAGTCCGTCACTACCATGTGTCCGTCACTACCATGAGTCCGTCACTACCATGTGTCCGTCACTACCATGTGCCCGTCACTACCATGAGTCCGTCACTACCATGAGTCCGTCACTACCATGAGTCCGTCACTACCATGAGTCCGTCACTACCATGAGTCCGTCACTACCATGAGTCCGTCACTACCATGTGTCCGTCACTACCATGAGTCCGTCACTACCATGAGTCCGTCACTACCATGAGTCCGTCACTACCATGAGTCCGTCACTACCATGTGTCCGTCACTACCATGAGTCCGTCACTACCATGAGTCCGTCACTACCATGTGCCCGTCACTACCATGTGCCCGTCACTACCATGTGTCCGTCACTACCATGAGTCCGTCACTACCATGAGTCCGTCACTACCATGAGTCCGTCACTACCATGAGTCCGTCACTACCATGTGTCCGTCACTACCATGTGCCCGTCACTACCATGAGTCCGTCACTACCATGAGTCCGTCACTACCATGTGTCCGTCACTACCATGAGTCCGTCACTACCATGAGTCCGTCACTACCATGAGTCCGTCACTACCATGTGTCCGTCACTACCATGAGTCCGTCACTACCATGAGTCCGTCACTACCATGTGTCCGTCACTACCATGTGTCCGTCACTACCATGTGTCCGTCACTACCATGTGCCCGTCACTACCATGTGCCCGTCACTACCATGTGTCCGTCACTACCATGTGTCCGTCACTACCATGTGCCCGTCACTACCATGAGTCCGTCACTACCATGTGTCCGTCACTACCATGAGTCCGTCACTACCATGAGTCCGTCACTACCATGTGCCCGTCACTACCATGAGTCCGTCACTACCATGTGTCCGTCACTACCATGTGTCCGTCACTACCATGTGCCCGTCACTACCATGAGTCCGTCACTACCATGTGTCCGTCACTACCATGAGTCCGTCACTACCATGAGTCCGTCACTACAATGTGTCCGTCACTACCATGTGCCCGTCACTACCATGTGCCCGTCACTACCATGAGTCCGTCACTACCATGAGTCCGTCACTACCATGTGTCCGTCATTACCATGTGCCCGTCACTACCATGTGTCTGTCACTACCATGTGCCCGTCACTACCATGAGTCCGTCACTACCATGAGTCCGTCACTACCATGAGTCCGTCACTACCATGAGTCCGTCACTACCATGAGTCCGTCACTACCATGAGTCCGTCACTACCATGAGTCCGTCACTACCATGAGTCCGTCACTACCATGTGTGTGTATTTGTATGTTAATGAATTATTTTTATATATCACTGGGACCCCTGACCACCTCGTCCCTGCCCCTGACTACTTCATTCCCACCCCGGACCTCTTCGTTCCTTCCTCTGACTTCATTCCCTTTCTCTGACCCCTTTATTCAAACCTCTGACTCCCATCATTCCGGCTCCTGGCCTCGTCATCCCTTCCCGTTATCCCTTCATTCCTAGTTATGACCCCTTCATTCCTACCCTTCATCCACACCCTAACACGCACCTTCACCTCTGACATACCCCTACCCTCGACCCTCCACTCCTTCCCTACAAGTTACTTCTCCCCAGCTCTCCCTTCTCCTACTCACCTCTCATCCCTCTCCCTCCACCATTCACCCCTTCCATTCAGAAGGTGTATATAAAAGTCAACCAAGAAGATAATGGTCTGCAAATATATGTCATTGCTAATGACTTCCATCATAATATTTACACTAGAGACAGCTTGTAAAACACTCAGTCTTTACTTTATACTTAACAAGCGACCATCAAAATTCATGTTTAATTTAACTCCATTTTCTCTTCCAGTTTAATAAATAAAATTATCCACTTAATTGTTTATATAATTATGTTTATTTAGCAGCATTTAATTAAAAAACTGACAGGGCTCGAATCAGGGAAAACGCAAAGAGGTCACACAGAGCCTGGGGAATGGCAGACAATCCATTTGATCCAAGGAAGGGGAAAGGTAGCTCCAATTCCTCCACCTCAACAGCTCGTGTCAGATATTAAAGTGGTTACAAAGAGTGCTTATTAAATGAGACAGAGTTAATGTGATTGCGATGCGTGGAAAGCCTTGGTTGTATTGCCTCGTATAGCATATCTATGATAACTTCAGCTCGTAAACTGTGCGACATTCTAATTGGATATCGCAATGTAACATTATGTATTAGCTCCTGCTGCTCCGATTTTCTTGAATATTGTAAGCTAAACTGTTGATAATACAGTTGGAGTAGGAAATATAATTTCTCTAATATATATATATATATATATATATATATATATATATATATATATATATATATATATATATATATATATATATATACCTTTCAAAAGGTACCACCTCTAGAACTGGACTGGGGACCCTCATTCTCAGAGCAGAGGATAAACGTACTTCAGGGAAAACTCAAGGTTCTCCTAGGAACTGTTTGAATATATTCTTCTCCTACCATGGAGAAGAGATAAATCTGATAATATATACATGGAAAATGCTTATATGCCTGATCCCTAAACTGCAGACTGCTATGGCAAGCTACAGGAGTGAAAGATATGGGAGAAAATGACATATACCCAGTGAGTAGAGTGGAGTCATGGGTTCAATTCGAGAACTGTTTGTTCTCGAATTTCTGATACCAACAGGTATCAGAAATATTGCTGGTATGAAAATAGGAGTTTTGAAGATTAAGCTGAAAATGCTGGATCAGCCGGGTTGTGATGGGTATGTGGACCTACGGCCTACCATCACAAACAGCCTGGTTGACCAGGCAGAAGACTGGGAAATACAACACACAGCAGTTCTACAAGAATACTGCTTAGCGCACTGACTTGCTAGTTTACTATTGAATTGCCATGGGGTGGAATCCTACCTGTACCATGAGTTAGAACTGAATGTCTTTTAAATGAGATTCAGCAAATTCTGGAACACTGAAATACAATGCTGACTGAGGACTGGAATGTCATCAGAGTTTTCAACAAATCGCGTCTTCCACTCTGAATACGATGCCGACCAGAAATATGTTACCATTGGCTGTGAAAACCTTTATTTGTACCACTTTTCACACATCACTGGACTTTTTTAAGTATTAAAAAAAGATCAACGCTGAGTGAAACGTTGAATAAATGAAGACTCAGAGTTGTCGCGATCAATAGCAATTTGTCTAATAGCTATTTGTAATCATTAAGCCTACTGAGAGGTATAGTTATACTGACAGTATGTTGATACTAACACATATACACAGTTCAGAACATTTATTTTGAGGATATGTTTCGCTACAAGTGGCTTTTTTACATTTGGTGAAACGTTTCCTCAATAAAAGTCTTCAACTATGCATTCATCTCTCTTTGTCAACATTGATTCTATTATTTCAGGCCTTACAAGTTTGAGTCACTAACGAATTTTTACACTTTTTGAGTTCTTTTGTCTTGTTAGTGAAGATTTGCTTTCAAAGTTGAATTATTAAATTAACAGAGCAGCAACGAAATCTTAAAATAACTCAGTGAAGAGGTCATAAACTTTAAAGTGAAATAAGAAGAGAGAAATTATTTAAGGAAATACTTGAATTCTCAGTTGTTTTCCAAATATCAATTTTTTTTATTAATGTCAGTTTACCAACAACTGTGGCTTCAGGTAAATGAAGTTTTACTGACTCACGAAATCGTAACACGATTGCAAACAAACCATACCATGGGCGGGGTTAAAACCCGCGATCAGAGTCTCAAAACTCCAGACCGACGCGTTAGCCACTGGAGATTCGTCTGTAAAAACTTGCATTTGTGGTCACAGTGGTGCCTATGCTAACATACCTAGTTGGATGAATCTTGAAGATTGAGACACTTATGCAGCATATGGGAATCTTTATTCAGGAAACGTTTCGCCACACAGTGGCTTCATCAGTCCAATACAAAGAGGAAGGCGTAAGGAGAGGAGGAGAATGAGGTAATCAGTCCCTCAACCTGGAGTCGATGTGTTCAGTCCATCAATCTTGTAGAATGTACAGCATAGGGCCGTAGACGTGGCTTATATACTGTAGTGAGGTGACGTGAAGCAGGTGGAGGCGGGGTCATAGTGGTACCATCCACTAGTCGAAGTAGGTCTTCGTCCAAAGGTTGAACAAGTGTTGAAGAATTCTTTGTAACACTTGTTCAACCTTTGGACGAAGACCTACTTCGACTAGTGGATGGTACCACTATGACCCCGCCTCCACCTGCTTCACGTCACCTCACTACAGTATATAAGCCACGTCTACGGCCCTATGCTGTACATTCTACAAGATTGATGGACTGAACACATCGACTCCAGGTTGAGGGACTGATTACCTCATTCTCTTCCTCTCCTTACGCCTTCCTCTTTGTATTGGACTGATGAAGCCACTGTGTGGCGAAACGTTTCCTGAATAAAGATTCCCATATGCTGCATAAGTGTCTCAATCTTCAACATGTCGGTTTTTCAAACCATTCATCACAATGGATGAATCTTATTGAAGCTAGCTGGTCCAGTGGCTAGCGCGACGGTCTGGAGTTTTGAGACTCTGATCGCGGGTTCTATCCCCGCCCGTGGTATGGTTTAAATGAACTTTTAATTTGATATCCCCTACGACTGCTTCACCTTACCTGTCTACAGTGTATAAGACACTTCTACGTGCATATGTTGTATTCTTTTCAAGATTGGTGGACTGATTACATCGACTCCAGGCTGAGGGACTGATTACCTCAAACTACTACTCATCTTAGCCATTCTTCTTTGTATAGGACTGATGAAACCACTGTGTAGCGAAACGTTTACTCAGTAAAGATACCCAAGAGCTAATTCATTAACTTGTCGGTCCTCTGAACCGACAAGTTATTACTTGGACTACGGTTCATATATATCCCTGTCCATTCTTTTATTTTTCTATTTATTCCACCTCCACTGTGTCACAAGAATGTTTGAATGCAATTTGCTCAACGTGCAACTGCAACACTGTACAAAACCTATATGTTACTAATATTTACAGCGCCTTCAGAGAAGTAGGCAAGAAAGTTTTTTATCATTTATTATAAAATTAAAATTATGTCTCACTTTCAATGATGCCTTTTGTTTTTGTCTTTTTTCATGGTTAGGGCGCCTCGAGAAACGAAAATGGCCCAGTCCTTGCTGGATCTTTGAGAGGGCTTGAGTGATACACACACACACACACACACACACACACACATACACCTAGAAGCAATCAGCGAAGAGGCGGGGCCAGGAGCTGTGAATCGACCCCTGCAACCACAAATAGGTGAGTACAAATAGGTGAGTACACACACACACACACACCTTCCACTCGCCCTCCCCCCATTTCACCCCCCCCCCTCACTTCTTAGCCATTGTCTCTAAGACCTCTCGTAAGAATATGTCCTAGACTTAAAAATTTCATTATCTTCCTGATCGTGTTCTCGCTGCAATATAGTTTCTGCTTATTTGGCTCCTCGCCCAGTGAGAGCTATTACTGTCTCTGCAATATTATCCTCCAGCACTGAGAAAATATTCAGTGTATTCCACTCACGTTTTTCGAAAAGGAGTTTGAATTTCGGACGTAATGATCTTGTTAAGTCTTTTTTTAAGTTAATCTGTTTGCTCGTCAGACGTTGCTGAAGGTCGTTATCCATGGAAGATATTGTTCTTGTTGAAGTTCAAACAATTTGCTTGACAAATTGTTCTTCCCTTTGCATGTCTTTTTTTTTTCTTTTTTTTTTTTTTTTACCATCCAGTGAGTTATTTGGTTATTACATACCTGTGTTATGAAAGACAAAATTCAGTGTATCGTAACTGGAACAATTTGTAACTATATGCGTATGAGATGGCATTATTTTACACGGGAGCGGAGAAAAAAATGCCTATTTTTTTTTTTTAGAGTATTTTGAATTCCATATTAGCACTCTATGGAGGATAATACGTTGTGTGATGATACCTAGTTGTATATTTATTAGTTATACAGTGGGGGCGAAAGCTAACTATGGTTCCCTCTCATATTCCATTATGCAGGATGAGGCTCGTACTAGAGGTTGAAATCTGCCATAGTGAGCGGAGACACTACAGTAGGGTAATAGAGGTTAAGACCTTGGGTAGGTTTATGAAGAAATTGGACAAATATACGAGTGGTAGGGGCTGGGTGTGACTATTGCCTGGGGGTACGGAAGCATATATACGCGTAGCTTTGGGAAAAGGTTGGATAAATACATGGGTGGTTATGATAATGACCTGCCATGCATGGGCCAGTAGGCCTGCTGCAGTGTTCCTCCATTTTTATGTTCTTATAAGGATATCATCAAGTATTCCGTTAAGGGTTCATCAGCTACAGCAGAGTCAAGGTGATGGTAACTCCATCTGTGATGGAACGAAAACTAACATGTGCTTAAGTCGTTTTCTAGATAAGTAAATAAATCAGTTAACCCATTTTAAACACTAATTATCACTGGATTATCAAAGAATGTCCCTTGATAAAAACTTTCTTTTTGCGCCTTGAAAATACTTATTTTTTCGCCCAGATTTGTTTTCATAGTCCAGGAGAGGCTGGTTCTTCCCCAGACCCCCGCCTCATAGGCCTCGGTTCATAACTAAACCACAGACCTGAGGCGACATCACATAACATTTTGTTTAGAACACATGTTGTTTGACTCTTTCCTAACCTAACTCGCTGGGTCAAGAAAGACCGAAAAGTCGTCCAGTTTTATCTTCAATATTTGGTCTGTGTTTGTGTGTTTTCTCTTACTTTATTTTGCTGTGCTATAACTTGCATACTGGAATGGTGCTTCTATCATTTACTCACTCACTCACTCACACACACACACACACACACACACTTACTTCACAGCCTTAGAGTTGGCAGGTGGGGGAACAGTCTGGAGAGTGAAGTAGTGGAGGCATGACGCATACATCGTATGCGTCATCGTACCTCTGTTTAAAGCAGCTTTAAACAGAGGTACGATAAGGCTCTTGAACAGGCAGAGAGTGGAGCTATTAGCAGCTAGCAAAGTTTCTGAGCCAGGAGCTGTGAATTGACCCCTGCAACCACAGATAGGTAAGTACACTCACACACACAATGCCGTCATCCCACGTCTAATGGGTTTCTTTCCCGCACCTGGCTTTTTTCCCTCACGCTCTACATTTTTTTCCGTAACATCTTAAGTTTCAGGTCTTCCTAACGCCAAATGCTCTTCGTCATGTCCAACGTTTCTTCTCCATATAAGTTAACAAATTCCACAATTCTACCGATTTTTGTCGTTAAATAACGTGTCTTTCTCAGAGGTCACTCCGGTTTTCCCACAGTTTTAAGGCTTTCTCCATATGGCTCAGACTTTCACTCTAACAGCCTGGGTTTTCTTTTCTATTTATCGGCGTCTCTTTACCTCGTCTCGCGAATACCGCCCCACGTTTCAGGGATTCTCCCCTCTTAATGATTCTCTCTCTCTCTTTCACACATCCCAGGCTTTCTTGATAATTTTCCTGGGTTTCTCACTCAAATCCTCGGCTTTCTATCCAACTTCCCAGGCTTTCTCCTCTTCCTCTCTTTATTTTCTCTCACATTGGCTTTCTCATCCACTTCTCAGGCTCTCTCACCTTCCTCTTCCCCCTCACTGCTCGCCCATTTTTTCCCCACGTTTCAAGGTTTTCTTTCCCACTTCTCACTCTTTCCCACTTTTCCCATTCAGTTAGTTCCTCCGTCAACACAAGAGGAGAAACTCGCTCACAATCTCCATTTAGAAAGTCAGTCGCGAATTTTTCTCTCCTCAGCGACAAGTGACGGAAGTCGTTTGTGCAGGAGACACAAGACCCGAAGACACTATAGTTTTTGTCGTGGGAAGCGCTAAATAAGTATGCATTATACGGCTCCAGGGGCTTAGGAGTGCTAATCAGGAGCGATCCCAGGCCATAGGAGAAGGGCTTCAGTTCCATGGATAAAGAGGCCTTTGGTAGTAACAAGACACGTTCCTTGAAGGGACCCCGGGGGATGCACAAGTGGTAGTGGCACTGTGTGTGTGGGAGATAAGAATGGCTTGGGACACGGGATGCTGATTTGTTAATCTCTCTCTCTCTCTCCCTCTGGATGTATTACTGGACTTGAGTCCTGGAGGACTCATCCCTCTCTTTCAGGAGGGGTGAGGGGGTGAGGATGCTGCCATCGAAAGGTAATTCGATTGTGTTGTCAGCGCGCTTTTGGAAAGATGGTAAATGAGTGAATATTGCTGACCGTGTCTTCTATTTTGGGTCACACCGCTTTGGCGGAGACGACCGTTGAGTTAATGTGTGTGTGTGTGTGTATATATATATATATATATATATATATATATATATATATATATATATATATATATATATATATATATATATATATATATATATATATATATATATTAGTGCCAAATAGGTAAAATTGGTCAATTAGCAAGAACTCATTTAAAATTAAGTCCTTTCTAAAATATTCTCTTTACGTTTATTTGGACCAAAAGAACCTTAGAAAACTTACCTAACTTCATAACAAGCGCAATTTAATTTAGCCTAATCCAACTAAATGTATTTTAGATAAGTTTACAATAATTTGATAATAAAAAACAAGAAATATATTTTTTTCGTTAGATTCAGAATATGTTGTTGCAGTTTATTTTAATTTAATTGCTTCTTCTAATTGCTTATATCGAGTGTTTCAACCTTCCTAAATAAAGCTCGTGTTCAAGGGTGTCAAACCTCGAAAATGAGGCTTCTATTCAAGCACGTGAAGCTTCACTCTATCTTCTGTTTTTGGTTGGTATTCCTGGGATTGAAAGGCAGACAAATGCGGCAGGGTTTGTACCCCTGTCACTGCCCTCCAAACTATAAAGTCTCTAACAGATTGCAGACAAAATCTTTACGCTTTATTCTTGTCTCGCACTCGCGCGCGCGCGCGAGCACACACACACACACACACACACACACACACACACACACACACACACACACACACACACACACACACACACACTAGCGTGATCCTAAGTGACTGGCATGAGGAATTTCATCATGTATATCCTTGACCCAGAATCTGAGTGTGATCTCTCTAGGTATGTTGAATATTATACCTGAGTAACTTCCCGGGTACTTACACCATACAGGCACGCACACGCACACACACACACACACACACACACACACACACACACACACACACACACACACACACACAGTTACAACAAAAGTGACATTGTACAAATCTTGAAAACAGCGAGACAGAACGCCTTACTACAGACGTATCTTCCTGACATGCCCCGTGATGGAGAAGATAATAATAGCAAGATTACTGGTGAATCTGAGGGGACAGGGACCTAGTCACGAGCCCCTGACTCGATGTAGAGTCGGAGAACCCTGTCTCACGAATCTAATAGAGTTCCGTGAAAATCTGTCTGACAGGACAGGATATGAAGGGGTGGCCAGACGGCACATAACTAACCTGTCAAAAGGCTTTCACCAACCCATCGCTGGAAACTGATCCACATTTTGGAGATTTTAAGACGTTCCCGAAAGGCAAAAGCCAAATGATCACCGTGAAGATAATAGGATAGATAATAAGATAGATAAAAGGATAGATAATGGGATAGATAATGGGAGTTTCCAGGTCCATATCGAAGCGATGTGCTGAGAAACAACAACTGTAGTCCAGTTGCCTCTTATTCTCGTGTTTACTTCACATAAAATAACTTTTCTCATGAAAAACAGAAAACTCTTAACGTGTTTTTAATGATTTTCAGGAAAGTTATCAGTAGTTATAAAACATCACGAAATATAATTTAAAATTATTTAAATACAGATTATTATGTTATAAATAATTAACTAGAGATTAACTGATGATTTTTTTTATTAGTGACCATGACGGAAACTTTATATATTTAGATAAAAACAACAGAAACAGTATTTGTGTCAAACCGTAACAATAATTAACTTAATTAGTTTGGTGAGTTGCTATTATTTGTTTTGAATTATCAGTTAACTGTACATATCATTATATCATTATTTAACAAGCATAGCTGTTCTTAAATTATTAGTCATTTCTTATTCTTGTTCTTTCTGAAAAATTTATCTTACAACACAAATCACATAAAAACAAAAGCAATGGCTATTTGTTACTATTGTTGTGGCGCACTTTCCATGCTCAACACAAGGCATCAGGAACACCAGGTATCAGAAACACTAGGTATTCCAAACACCAGATATCAGCTTCCCAACAAGGCCCAAGAGCTTGTGTCATCACGCTTCAATACTGGAGTAAGCTCCCATGAAGCAACTGGTCTTCTTACTTCTGGTATCGTTCAGTTCACAAAGTTAAATCTTGGCTGAGGAAGTTTGCCTGCAGTTGCTGGTGTATTGTCAGGAAGTCGTGACGAGGATGAAGCAGCTGAAGCTATGAGATTACCAGACCAACTTTGACCTTTTGAGTTAGTTCTTCTACTGATATTACTGAAGATATCCAATGCTTCATTATTATTATAATTATTATTGTTGTTATTGACAGTATTGCTATTATTTTTGTTATTTTATATTACTTCATATTACTATATCGCAGTATTTGAGGTTTTTCTAGCAATTTGTAAGAAATTAAAAGTAATTTCACTAAATTTAAAAATAATTGTTAGTAAGCATTAATTTAGACTAGAAATGCCTGATTGTCTGAGGCTCTGAGAAGCGCCTCCGAGTTCCTCTTCTTGCGAAGGCAATTTATAGACTTGATGTTGACACAAGAGATATCTTGTTACATGTTATCATCTGTTTGTTACGCCAGCGTGTTCCCAGGGAATTGATATGGATGAAATTTTCTTGCTCTCTGAAAAGACCATTGCCTGGAAACTCATTTCTGATAAAAACTGGAAAGTCAGCTACATTTTTTAGCTGTAAAAGCTTGTTCCCAAAATTAAGAAATTTTTTTAGGCATAATTCAGAATTCAGAAGGATCGTCAAATAGAAGGAAAGGAACGGGAAAGATTTGAAAATAATTACGTCAGGTAACCTTTCCTTCAAAGAACACAATAAGATCCAGGTCACGGCAGCAAGGAGGATGACGGGGTGGATAATAAGAACTTTTAGAACAAGGGAACTAATGCCAATGTTTTTAATTTTTGCGAGAACTTAATGAGGATGCCAGCATTGTTATATCCACGGGAAACGCTAAAACCATAGGTGTTATAGAACCTTTAACGAATGAGAGGTAATCAGGCTTTATCTGAAGAAAGGGTTTTTAATTCCAGTTGATTTATAGAAGAACTTTTACCAGTGTCTGCACCTCCCGTTAAACGGAATTTTCTTATGGTAGCCAAAAGACACTAAGGAAAAGGAATTGATTTTGATGTTTGGATTCATTTCTTCACCAACACGAGGTCTGTCAAGTCTGTGTTGAAGAAGAGACGAATGTTGCAAAGCAAAGTGTTATTTGGAGAAAGTTTCACTCGGTGTAGAGACTTATCAAGTCATAACTTGATGAAGCTCTACTCAGAACAATATGTCACAATAATGACTCACGAAATCGTAATGACACGATTGCAAACAAACCATACCACGGGTGGGATTTGAACCGCGGGTTCAAATCCCACCCGTGGTATGGTTTATGTCACAATAATAGCTGGCTCCACACATGTGGCTTTACTTTTGTACTGTTGACAATGCGATAATTTTATTCAACATGATTTCAACACTATAGTAATTGTTTCTCTGGATTTAATTAGTAAAAGTTTTTTTTTATATCCAAATTATTATTAATGTGATGCTACGTCTAACTACCTTGTCTATCCTAGTGTCAGTCACCACCATATAATTCACTATCACCACAATCATGGCTTCACCAACACTAACATCACAAAGGCCCACGACTCACAACCTAGTATAATTCCTAATGGTTATGATTATAATCATAATCAGTAGATATAATTCCTAATGGGATTATGATCATAACCGAGGCCTTCCGCTGGCGGTAAGCCAGCAGAAGGCCTCGGTCAGATGACCAAAAGTTCCAGCTGTGGGTCATCACCCACATCAGGAAACAGCACAGCCACCTACTACCAGTCACTGCCATGACTACCTGTACTAACGGTACACTCCCACAACAGAAACTACTTACATCATAAGCCCAATAAACACCATGATAACAGTCAATATCAGCGCCACAACCACCACCACCACCACCACCACAGTCATGATGAAGGCCTGAGCCACGTCTGATGAGCGTCGGTCAGGCGGTATAATGAGATTAGTCTGTCCAGTGATACGACAAGTTCCATACATTTTTATTTCCACATCTGGTTGCCTGAAGGAATGATTTCTGGAGCTGCGTCGAGGTTCCAGGAAGCTCCTTGCTGCTCTAAGGACGACGACAGCAACAAAGAAAAGGGCGACAAAGACAACAACAGCAGTAAGAACGACAAGGACAATAACGACAACGAAGTCGAATAATCATGTAGAGCTTACCAAGTAGCTCCCCCACCACCACTGTAAACAGAGTACTCACCTATTTGTGGTTGCAGGGGTCGATTCGCAGGTCCTACTTGCTTACATGGCTGTGAAATTGAAGGATACGATATAGGGGCTGAATTGTAGCTCCTGGATCCTCCTATCCTCTAGTAAACTGCTGCAGTTGGTGTTCGGCTTCCTGAAATGTATAAATACATTTAAGGAGGCTAACCTACAGTACTTTTATCAACATTTTCATAATACTGCCTATAATTATTAATGATAATAATAATACTTTTATAATATTTTATTTTTTTCCTTCTTATTAGTATTAATATATTAATATTAAAATATTATTATTATTGTTGAAACGTTAAATCATCCGAGGGTTATACAACGCCTTAAAATTGGTAGTTTCATCGACACCATGCCCAGCCCTTCTAGGGCAGGGTAGGTGCCTGAGCCCGAGCCTTTAGCTCATAAGACTGTCATTCCCATTTGCCCCCTTGGGGCGGGGATGGCAGACCAGAGAGGCCTAGCTTGTGGCTAGGCCTGGGGACAGTTGGTCCCAAAGATGAGGAGGTACTTGTGCCTCCTCCCATGGGAGACTTAGGTCTCAGACACTCCCTAAAGAGGGAGCCAAGGCCGGGCCACCACTTGGAAAAGGCCCGGGCCGGGAGAATACCGGCTAATCTTTAATAATAAAATAATTGGTAGTTACGGGAGGGAGCAATTAGATTTAACCCAATTGAAAGAAGAGGGATAGCTCTATTTCCTCGGATCAAGAACTCCTCAGCAGCATCAAGGCAACGCCTTTGAAAGGACTAACACCTTAAAACAAACATATATTAAAACGCAATATCTTACTCTAGTTGTGTGGGAATAATATTAATATTTTTGTCAGAGCTAACATGCATAACTTTGACATATATTATTTTTTGCCTCATATTTGTGTGACATTTTTTCCCATGAAAGTATAACATTTAACACCCGACAATTTATTCTCTACATCTGTTCACACTACACTAGAAAAAATGAATACAAATCGTGTAATAAAATGTATTTGCAAGATATGGTTTACGTGCCTGTTGTGAAACTTATCTCTTTCTTTATCTGTTTCTCTCTTTCTCTCTTCTTCTGATTTTTCTATCCTTCATTCACATTTACATAATGCACAATGGTTCTTAATCTAGGTCGACATAGATCTCAGCAGGTAGTCCCAGTGTGGACTTAAAAATCGTCTGATGCCTGTCTCTTCCACGTACTCCCTTGTACTCTCTCTCTCTCTCTCTCTCTCTCTCTCTCTATATATATATATATATATATATATATATATATATATATATATATATATATATATATATATATATATATATATATATATATCACAGTAAAACAAGTTGCAGTAAAACCTATTAAAGAACATGAATCTCGTTTCCTTCTCTTCGTTGCAGCTGGCTACAAGGCTTTCGTGCCGTAGTTTATGGTGCACAAATTAAATTCGTAGGAGTACGTTCAGCAAAGGTCTCTCGCCCTTATAATGAAGAATGACATAGGTGCAGACAACGTTACACTCTGATTAAGTTTATTAAGACTGAGCAACTGGACACTTCGAATTAAACCTTCACGTCTACCATAGTTTAATCTTTGTACTGGACTGATAAAGTGATTGGTTAGGTAAACGACTCCACCATAAAGATACCAATTACGATTATCACGACCACTACAACTATCAAATATGACAACCATTACAACTATCGTAACTATTATAACCATTACAACTATCACAAATATTGCAACTATCACAACTACAACCTATCATCACTGCCACAACACCATCACAACTTACCATCACTACCACAACACCACTACAACCTACCATCACTACCACATCTGCCATCACTACCACAACACTACAACCTAACATCACTACCACATCTACCATCACTACCACAACATAGCCAAAACAACCTACCATCACTGGCACAACACCATTACAACCTTCCATCTCTACCACAACACTACCATCTCTACCACAACACTACCATTACAACCTCCTATCACTACCACAACACTATAACGTTCCATCACTACCACAGCACTACCATTACAACCTATCACTACCACAACACTACCATTACAACCATCACTACCACAACACCACCACTACAACCTACCATCACTACCACAACACCACCACTACAACCTGCCATCACTACCACAACACCACCACTACAAGCTACCATCACTACCACACCACAACTACAAGCTACCATCACTACCACAACACCACCATTACAACCTACCATCACCATATGCCTCCCATCACTGCCACAGCACCACCACTGACCTGCCATCACTGCCACAGCCCACACTGACCTGCCATCACTGCCACACCACCACTGCAGCCTGCCATCACTGCCGCACACCACTGACCTGCCATCACTGCCACAGCACCACCGCTAAAGCCTGCCATCACTGCCAGACACCGCCCATGACCTGCCGTCACTGCCACAGCACCACTTGACCTCCATCCTGCCACAACGCCCCTCGCCTGCCATCACTGCCACACACCGCCACTAGCCTGCCATCCTGCCTGACGCCGCCTGACCTACCATCCTGCCACAGCAACCACTCGACCTGCCATCGTTGCCACACAGCCACTGCAGCCTGCCATCACTGCCACAGCCCACTGACCTGCCATCACTGCCACAGCACCCCACTATACCTCCATCCTGCCACACCACCACTTAGCCTGCCATCACTGCCAACACCACCTGACCTACCATCACTACCACAACACCACCACTATACCTCACTGCCACACCACCACTCTGACCTCCATCCTGCACCCTGCACCTGCCATCTGCCACCACCACCATAACCTGCCATCACTCACACACCACCACTCAGCCTGCCATCACTGCCACATCACCGGTGCACCTCCACTGCCACAGCACCACTCCTGACCTACCATCACTACCGACGCCACCACTGTACCTGCCATCACTGCCCACACCACCACTGACCTGCCATCACTGCCACACACCGCCACCTGACCTGCCATCACTGCCACAGCACCCTGCTGCACCTGCCATCACTGCCACAGCCCACCACTATGACCTCCACCACTGCCAGCACCGCCGCAGACTGCCGTCGCTGCCACCGCCGCTGCAGCCTGCCATCACTGCCACAGCACCACTGCTACTGACCTGCCATCACTGCCCAGCACCGCCACTTGACCTGCCACCTGCCACCAGCACCGCCACTCAGCTACCATCACTGCCACACCACTGCGCCTACCATCACTGCCGCAACCCCACCACTGAACCTGCCATCACTGCCACGCCACCCCCTGAGCCTGCCATCACTGCCACGACGCACCAGACCTGCCATCACTGCCACAGCACCACCACTGTCAGCCTGCCATCACTCCAGCACCGCCATTGACCTGCCATCACTGCCAGCACCCGGTGCAGCCTGCCATCACTGCCACAGCAACCTACGCCTGCCATCACTGCCAGCACCCCAGTCACGTCCATCCCCACAACACCAGCAGACCTGCCATCACTGCCACACCCACCACTGCGACCTGCCATCCTGCCACGCACCACCTGACCTGCCATCACTGCCACAACACCACCACTGACCTGCCATCACTATCCGGCACTCCCGACCTGCCATCACCAGCACCCCACTAAGACCTGCCATCACTAGCCACAACACCACTGCTGACCTACCATCCTGCCACAGCACCACCTGACCTGCCATCACTGCCACAGCACCACCACTGCACCTGCCATCACTATCCACGCACTCACTTGACCTGCCATCACTGCCACAGCACCACCACTAAGCCTGCCATCTGCCACAGCACCACCGCCTATCATCACTGCCATAACACCACCACTACCTGCCATCACTGCCACACCTCTGACCTCCATCACTACCACAGCCTGCCACTGCACCTGCCATCAGTGCCACCACCACCACTGCAGCCTGCCATCACTGCCCAGCACCACCCCCTCGACCTGCCATCACTGCCACACACCACCACTGCGACCTGCCATCACTGCCACAGCACCACCACTGACCTGCCATCACTGCCACAACACCACCACTCGCCTGCCATCAGTGCCCAACACCACCACTGACCTGCCATCACTCCACAAGCACCCACTCTGACCTGCCATCACTGCACCACCACCACTGCAGCCTAACATCCTGCCACAACACCACTGCAGACCTGCCATCACTGCCACAGCACCACTGACCTGCCATCACTGCCAACCCACCCTGACCTGCCATCAACCTACCATCACTACCACAACACCACCACTACAACCTACCATCACTACCACAACACCACCACTACAACCTACCATCACTACCACAACACCACCACTACAACCTACCATCACTACCACAACACCACTACAACCTACCATCACTACCACAACACCACCACTACAACCTACCATCACTACCACAACACCACCACTACAACCTACCATCACTACCACAACACCACCACTACAACCTACCATCACTACCACAACACCACCACTACAACCTACCATCACTACCACAACACCACCACTACAACCTACCATCACTACCACAACACCACCACTACAACCTACCATCACTACCACAACACCACCACTACAACCTACCATCACTACCACAACACCACCACTACAACCTACCATCACTACCACACCACCACCACTACAACCTACCATCACTACCACAACACCACCACTACAACCTACCATCACTACCACAACACCACCACTACAACCTACCATCACTACCACAACACCACCACTACAACCTACCTTACCTGTTGGTTTTAAATACAATTAATGTAATATTGCCAACATTTCTTATATCCCTCTTCCGATAATTTTTATTATATTTTTACCCGTTACTTTGTGCTTATCTTATCCCCCATCGGTCCCCATTCATTACCTCCGGAAATTCCTTTCCTTCCATCCTTTCCCATCGTCTCTTCCCCATCCGTTTATTCCCTTTCGCTCCTCTCTTTCTACATTCCCTCTTACGCTTCCGTGCGTCCCCTCTTCTCCTCCTCCTCTTCCCCTCAGACACCCCAGGGAGCGTGACCCAAGTTAGTTGAGGAGATCAACTTCTGCTTTTCTGGAAAAATTTATGAATTCGCTTCTTGGTTTGAGTTTTGAAAGACGAAAATCTTCCTGTGTAAAGTACAGGTGGGCGCGGCCGGATTTTATTTATTCGTGAACACACACACACACACACACACACACACACACACACACACACACACACACACAGTACTCATAGCCTAAGCTATGACACGATGCAAAATATGCAAGGGCATAAATAACCTATACTAGGATAAAGAATTCAAACTATTGGCTACATATGGAAATCACTTTTCCGACTTCGTCACAGACATACCAGAGAAAACTTTTTCGTAGCGACAGAAGCAATGCAGTGGAATGAACTGGATAGTTACACAACAAAACTGGAACGTAACACAGCAGAACTGGATAGTAGCACAGCAAAAGTGGATACCACAGCAAAAGTGGATACCACAGCAAAAGTGGATACCACAGCAAAAGTGCATACCACAGCAAAAGTGGATACCACAGCAAAAGTGGATACCACAGCAAATATGGATACCACAGCAATAGTGAATACCACAGCAAAAGTGGATACCACAGCAAAAGCGGACTCCATGCAGGGTTTCAGACATCAGTGTTCTGGTTATAAGATCGTCAATCAGCGCAGTTCTCGTAAATCTTAACAAAGTCAATAGAAGAGCTGCAGTACAGCACAGGATTCCATGATGATGATGATAATAATAATAATAATAATAATAATAATAATAATAATAATAATAAACTTCATTTTTTAATAATAATAAATCTCCATTTTTTAATAATATTAATAATAATAATAATAAATCTCCATTTTTTAATAATAGTAATAATAATAATAATAAATCTCCATTTTGAAATATAACTCACCACATTAAAATATTCTATGATAATATACAGCAGAAATTATACATAAAAAGCAGCAGATCTCAACACATAATTCTGCCCAGACTAGAACTTTAAAATAAAATTTTGGTCAGATTTTTCAAAAGTTAAATCTGTTGATTTTTGCTACAGCAAAGTCATCTGCCAAGTTTAATTAAAACTGGTCAATCAGTTTTTGATATATTTTTGACACCCGCAACTCTCACTCAGATATATGTATGTGTATTATGCGGGTGTGTGTGTGTGTGTGTGTGTGTGTGTGTGTGTGTGTGTGTGTGTGTTTGTGGGAGTAGAGTCACAGTTTCTGACCTCACATCTTGAACACACACACAGACATACACAAACACACAGCATAGAATAACACGGGAATAACTAGGGAAAACATGTGTTCATACATATTATAGCAAGCGTGTATTAATGCGTGCATATTCTACCATGTTGCGAGAAATAGGAACAGTATTGCTAGACTTACTCTCATTTCTCAGACACATTGTGGAACACAA
>NC_091368.1:302870-305370 GCF_038502225.1 Cherax quadricarinatus
TTTCCCCACCAGGCTGCCAAAATTATGAGAATTTAACTACGTTTTCGTGATGAAAAAAATCACAATTACAAGAAATAATTCAAAGATTAAGCATAACTCAGTAAGACAGAAAAATTATGAAGCGAAAATATCAAAATTAGTAACATGTCAATATATAAACCCAAAAGAGGGAACAAAGCTCCTAGGGGAGATGGATCCGATTCTTTGGATGAAGAGCCCTCGCCGGCTTCTAGGCACCTCCCTTGATAAGAGTGAAGAAGTCAGACAGCAGTGTGGGGTGTTTTAGAGAGTGGCGCCGCTGGTAACTCTCTCTAGAAGTCCTCGTAAAAAAAGAAAAAAAACGAAAAAGAAAATTTAGAAGAGGAAAATTTGCGTTCATGTGAATAACTTTCGTCTTTATTTTAGGCAGAAATTGCTTCTTTTACTTATTTTCGGAACTTTAGAAATTAGTGGGAGTTATCACAGGATGGGAACTTTGGGCTCCGCAGTATGTGGCATCAAATTAAGAAGCGGAGGTGGAACAGCAAGAGGAAGAAAAGAAGAAGATGAAGAAGAGGAGGTAAAACAGGAAGAAAGAAAATATTAAGAGTAGAATTAAGAAAGGTAGATTAGGAGGGACAGACAAGAAGAAAAAGATTAGATATATAATGATGAATTAATATTGTGTGAAAGTTATATTTCTTGCTGTTAATAAAAGGACAGAAACAATGCTACCTCTACACAACTCATTAGCCAGACTATCAACTCTACTAACTCTACACAAATAATTAACTAGAGTGCCAAAAAAGTGCTTACTTTTCTCAACTCATTACCAGACCCCCCCCCCAAAAAAAAAAAAAAATGCTAACTCTACACAATTCATTAATCACACACACACACACACACACACACACACACACACACACACATTCAGATGAATAAAATATCAGTTATGTGAGATACAAGGTCTAACACTTAACTGTTTATTTATATACAACTTATTCACAAATATTAGCACCGTTCAACGTAGTTGACAATGCTCTACACAGCTCATTAGCCAGAGTGCCAAAAAGCAATGCTAACTCAACACAACTCATTAACCAGGCTCTCATAAAGCAACTCTAGCGAGAAACAATTGTAACTCTACGCAAGACATTACTAAATCTGTACAACCCATTACTCAGAACTCATCTTGAATATGGTTAACAATTCATGTGCCAAAGCACTAGACATAAAAGTTGAAGATATATTACAGAGCGTGCAGACACACTTAAACTAAAACAAACATTAAAAATTAACCCCTGACGAGCGAAATTCTGTTTTTAGAAAAGGCTTCGTTTCCTCTTTTAGGAAACTGAGACTACGAGGAAATTTGACTCAAAACTTTGAAGATCTTGAAGAAATTGATGCGTGAGGTTGTGATCCAGCAGCTTGGAGGAAGTAAAACCATTAGTAATGAAGGAAATGGGTTTTCATCTCTGACCAACTTCACGGTTTTCTTTTCCCCATATGTATTATCTGATTCCCCCTCTTTTGTTACTTGACATTTTTCCTCTGAAAATATTTACCAAAAAACGCACTTAGGAGAGGAACTTTATGAAGACTTTTTGTCTGTCCAGGAAGATGTTGGAGTTACAGATGAGGCTGGAGAAGTAGAGAATGTCAGATGATATTGAGGGAGGGGAACAGTGGAAGAGAATAGTGGTGGTGGTGGTGGTGGTAGTAGTAGTAGTAGTAGTTGTTGTTGTTATTGTAGTTGTACTAGTAGTGGTGGTAGAATAATTAGTAGTAGAAATAGCAGTAGCAGCTGTAGTTGTATTAAAGTAGTAGTAGCAGCAAAATAGTGTTAACAAGAGAAATAGAATATCTTTGCTTCTTTCTTCTCCTCTCCCAACCCATGATATTCCCTTATTTATCATTTCACCTGTTCCTTTTCTTCCCATCATTCCTATTATTTTTTCCAGTTCTTTCTCTCTCTCACTAAGAAATAGAGTTATCTTTTCTTTCCTGTGATCATGACTATTTTGCTTGCCTATATAAATCATAATTCCCCTCATCCCATATATTTTACCCGCCTCCTCCCTTCATCCTGTCAATCCTAGACTTTTCTAAATCTCACATTGTCCATTTTCTTTTCCAACCTCTCCGTTTCCCCTCTTCTTAACCCCCTTTCCCTCTACATCACCCCTATTTCCCCTCTTCCCAACTTTCACTTCCCCTCATGGTGTTCCCAACTTGGGGAAGAGCTTGGTAAAACATCAGTAACTTGAGCCTCGCTGGGGAAGGACAGAACAGTCATTTGAATTACAAATGTGTCACTCTAGCAGTGGAAGCTTGTGTGTGTGTGTGTGTGTGTGTGTGTGTGTGTGTGTGTGTGTGTGTGTGTGTGTGTGTGTGTGTGTGTGTTTTGTAAGACTAAACCTATGTACGTTTTGAGTGAGTACATTGAAGCTAAGGTGGGTGTGCTATTCTTGTATGAATGTCTGGGTATGCGAGTACCTGTCCTCGTGTGTGTTTTGGG
>NC_091368.1:317870-325370 GCF_038502225.1 Cherax quadricarinatus
TAAAAAATGGCATGAACTGAACGAGAACGTAGTGGAAGTTTTCTTTAAAATTGGAGAATTAAAAAACTTACAATATATATATATATATATATATATATATATATATATATATATATATATATATATATATATATATCTATATATATATATATGAGGGAACTGTAGCGCTTCAGTCTATGTTTAAGAGGCAGAGACGAGAGTACACACACTAAAGAAAGTGCAAAGGTTTGCAACTAGACTGGTCTCCGAGCTAAGGGGCTTATCCTACCAGGAGAGGTTAAGAGAAATCGACCTGACAACAGTGGAAGACAGGAAAGATGGGGGATATGATAACGACATATAAAATACTTAGAGAAATCGACAAGGTAGACAGAGACAGGATGTTCCAGAGATGGGAGATAGCAACAAGGGGACACACAAGTTGAAGACTCAGATGAATCACAGGGATGTTAGGAAGTATTTCTTTAGTCACAGAATTGTCGAGAAGTAAAATAGTCTGGGAAGCGATGTAGTGGAGGCAGGATCCATACATAGCTTTAAGAAGAGGTATGATAAAGCTCATGGAGCGGGAAGTGTGTCTTAATAGAAGCCAGCGAAGAGGCGGAGTCAGGAGCTGTGACTCGACCCCTGCAAGCACAACTAGGCGAGTATACATAGATAAACCGGGGAAATGCAATGAAGAATTATAGAGAGAGAGAGAGAGAGAGAGAGAGAGAGAGAGAGAGAGAGAGAGAGAGAGGCAAGCTCGAGATTAGAGAGCTAGTTCAATATTTACTATTTCTGAGAGCAATTTGATTTGAGAGTGGAAGCCATTAAAATGCCTCGGTCCTCATATCAGTTTCAGAGTGGCGGCATTTCAGTAGCTGGTCTTATTTTTAATGTTGATGGGATAGTTTTGGTCATGTTAATATTCGTCGTTGCACTCGTCCTTCTTATTGTCAAGTTGTCGTCGATTGCGTCACTATTACACACAGATGGACGAAGATAAGACAGATGGTGGCTGACGTTGCGTCAGATTCTTGTAAATATTATAATCAAAAAGAAGCGCTAAACCACAAGGGTTATACAGCCAGATTCTTTTAATATGTAGAAGCAGAAAAAGAATGGGAGAATAACAAGACATAGAATGTACTCACAGTTGCTTAATGCAGACCAAAAGAGAATGAACAAAAATCTATCAAGAAGCCATAAAATTTACACAGCGGAATATATAAGAATACAAGAACATTAGCCTTTCGTGAGCTTACAAATATATATGAAGATTATACAAACATTCTATATATACATATATATATTATATATATATAATGTTTGTGTACTCATCTATTTGTGGTTGCAGGGGTCGAGTCATAGCTCCTGGTCCCGCCTCTTCACTGATCGCTACTAGGTCCTCTCTCTCCCTGCTCCATTAGCTTTATCAAACCTCGTCTTAAAACTATGTATGGTTCTGCGTCCACTACATCACTTGCCAAACTATTCCACTTTCTGACAACTCTATGACTAAAGTAATACTTCCTGACATCCCTTTGATTCATCTGAGTCTTCAACTTCTAATTGTGACTCATTGTTTCTGTGTCCCATCTCTGGAACATCCTGTCTCTGTCCACCCTGTCAATTCCTCGCAGTATTTTGCGTCTGTGTGTGTGTGTGTGTGTGTGTGTGTGTGTGTGTGTGTGTGTGTGTGTGTGTGTGTGTGTGTGTGTGTGTGTGTGTGTGTGTGTGTGTGTGTGTGCGCGCACACACACAATCGCGAACACGTGATAAAGATGCAAAACAACCTCATGGGGAGTTAAATGATAGCGCTAGGCCCGTCGTGCTTACGAATTAAATGCACGAGTTGACAGCTGATTAAAGGTTGAGATTCAAGGCTCGGGAGCTTGAGCTCAATAAGTGAGTAAAAACTAATGTGTATACACACCTGTCGCACACGAACGCTAGTGTGTACATATAAATTCCACTCCACCGTCTCTTTCCTCTTTATCCTCTCTTTACCTCTCTACCACCTCTTTCTTGCTTCCCCCGCCTTCTCTTCCCTCCCTCCTCCCTCCTTCCCTAATATAACCCCTGCTCCCTGGCCCAACAATGGCCTGTTAATTAGGAAGATAGCAAATATGTTATTTGTCACTGGTACCCTGGTTGTTAGGACAGTGTAACCAGCCAGCCAACCAGTCAGCCAGCCAGTAAGCCAGCCAGTCAGCCAACCAGATAGTCACCAGCCAGCCAGACAAACTATTCACCATTGCTACAGTATTGAGCCTTGTGGCTAACAGCAGCACCAGACAAGCTCTTCCACCACCACACGTCAACAACATATTTCCTTAACCACACACGTCAAATATAATCAGCAGTACACGCCAGGCTGGCATAAATGAGATGCCATTTTGAAATGTGGTCAAAGAGACTCTCGAAGCCCCAATCGTCACATTTTGCAGGGTGATTCTTGAGTAACCAACTGCAGCATGGAACCCTCATCCAGAAAAATACAGAAAGACATTAGAGAAAATGTAGAGATTCATCAGCAAGCCTTTTCTAGAAATGAGAAAGAAATATCATGAAGACTGATTGAACGCTTTCTTGCCTCTCTGGAAGAGCGAGAAGAGGAGACATGATCACGACATATAAATTACTACAAAAAGACAAGTTAGACAGACCGTCTATACAATTGTGGCGACGTAGACCAAACCTAAGGACAGTAGAGGCTATGAATAATAAATTTTTAAACAGAATATGCAAATTTGATCATTGGAATTTAAATTGACGAAAAAACATATAGAAATTACAAGGCAAATGTTTTATTTTTCCACTGTGGCCAAGTACATAAAGGAAGGGATCGATCACTTGATTGTAAACTCAATGGGCCATAGGGAAAGTCTGGCTGAGAGAGTAGCGTGTCTCGCAATTACTAAACAGAAGACCGAGTCCTCACCACTTCTTGCCCTGAATGACCCATTCTGGCTTAGAGCTTCGTATTAACAAAACAATCATGGAGAGAGAGTCGTCACATGGTACCCCGTGGCCTGGTGGCTAAAGCTCTCGCTTCACTTGGTGAGGGTTCGGGTTTGATTCCCGGCGAGAGTAGAAACATTGGGCGTGTTTCCTTACACCGGTTGCCTATGTTCCCCATCAGTAAAACGAGTACCTGGGTGTTAGTCGACTGGTGTGGGTCGCATTCTGGGACAAAATTAACCTAATTTGGCCGAAATGCTCTGCATAACAAGCGGCTTTCTATATAGTAGTATGTCACTGATGCCAGCTAGGCCTATATACCTTGTACATGTAGTTGTAGAAATAAAGATATTATTATTATTAATGTCCAAGGCACCAAGACACCAGGAATTTGCCCATTTTTCCTGAGCCTCAAAATATCCCATCACCTAAAAATACGAAACAGATCGATTACAACTGAAATAGTTATGAGCCGAGGCCAAAAGCTGGAGCGCCAACCTTAATAAATATCACGTAAGTTCCACAGCAACCACACTGGGATGTACTACCGTTATCTCATATAAATGTGAAACGGAAGCGTGTTTAGTTTTCCACTCTTGACAAATTTGTTGCTAAATTCTTTGTCTTATGACCATGAAAGATAACAAATAAGTCTTGCGAACCTCCACAAGCATTCAGTAACACTTATCAATTTTTTCCCGTTTATTTCGTTATAATTCTTATTCTTGAAATATATCCTTTCAATTATAATAAAAAAGAAGCGCTAAACCGCAAGGGTAATACAGCATTTTCATTCAAGTATATTAGACGTGGTCAGAGAACAGGCCTCAGTGTCGATGTTTCCAGGGTTATTAAGAGATAAGATGTAAAATCGTATACAAGGAAACACAGAAGGACTTTAAGGGCACGAATAAGTCACAGGAGTGTCAACAAGATCTTTATTATGATGGTGACTAAGAAATGCAGTGATCTGGCTGAAGAAGGAAATATAGTCAATACACAGCTTTAAGAGAAGAAACGGTAGGGTCCAGGATGCCAGGAATATAACGTGACTGAGGGTAGTTAAGAGAAGCTGGAACGTGACCCCCAGTAGTCACAGCTTGGTGAGTACATCACCACAACACCGCCACCATCACCACCACACATCACCGCAACCATCACCACCACACATCACCGCAACCATCACCACCACACATCACCGCAACCATCACCACCACACATCACCGCAACCATCACCACCACACATCCCCGCCACTATTACCACCACACATCACCATCATTACCACCACACATCACCATCACCACCACACATTATCGACACCACTTATCATTATCATTACCATCACGCCTCACCAGTACATACATACCACACCCTACCACCACACACTACCGCACATCACCACCACACCATCACCACATCCCATAACACCATTACCACATCCCATACCACACACTAACACATTACCACGCACCTCCACAGTCACCACGACACTTCACCACACACCACGACACATCGCCACACACCACCATAGTCACCACGACACATCATCTCCATCACACATCACAACACACAACATTAATGTATGTATTATGCAACGTTAAAACAGCGTATATATTTACATATATGTTTATGTATTTGTTTATGCATGTATGAATTATGTATACAGGTTTTTTCAACAAATTCCCAGCGTGAGCGTGAACCATAATTTTATTTATTTTCTCAAGAAAACAAGAAAAATGATGATCCAAGCTTTTATTTTCACGAATTTCCTGAAATTGAGATGAAAGCTTAGATCACCATCTTTCATATTGCTACTGGTAAGCAGCTCAATAAATAAATAAATAAATATATATGTCGTGCCGAAAATGTAAAACTGGTCAGTTAGCAAGAACTCATTTAAAATTAAGTCCTTTTATAAATTTTCTCTTGTACGTTTAAAGATATATTTTTTCATTAATGTTAATGTAAAAAAATTTAATTTTGCTCCAAAAAGAATCTTAGAAAACTTACCTAACCTTATTATAACAAGAACTATTTATTTTAGCTTAACCCAACTATATTTTAGATTTGTTTACAATAATTTAATACTAAACAAACACAGTGAAATATATTTTTTTCGTTAGGTTCAGAATGATTTTGGCGAAATAATTGCATACACAAATTTTCGCTTGTCTTATATGGCAAGATGAGCGTTGCTATTTAAGCCAATATCGCAAGTTCTGCCTATTCGGCACGACATATATATATATATATATATATATATATATATATATATATATATATATATATATATATATATATATATATATAGAGAGAGAGAGAGAGAGAGAGAGAGGTTAAGAGAGTGGCGAAGCAATGTAAAAAGAGAGCAAATGAGAGAGTGGGTGAGATGTTATCAACAAATTTTGTTGAAAATAAGAAAAAGTTTTGGAGTGAGATTAACAAGTTAAGAAAGCCTAGAGAACAAATTGATTTGTCAGTTAAAAATAGGAGAGGAGAGTTATTAAATGGAGAGTTAGAGGTATTGGGAAGATGGAAGGAATATTTTGAGGAATTGTTAAATGTTGATGAAGATAGGGAAGCTGTGATTTCGTGTATAGGGCAAGGAGGAATAACATCTTGTAGGAGTGAGGAAGAGCCAGTTGTGAGTGTGGGGGAAGTTCGTGAGGCAGTAGGTAAAATGAAAGGGGGTAAGGCAGCCGGGATTGATGGGATAAAGATAGAAATGTTAAAAGCAGGTGGGGATATAGTTTTGGAGTGGTTGGTGCAATTATTTAATAAATGTATGGAAGAGGGTAAGGTACCTAGGGATTGGCAGAGAGCATGCATAGTTCCTTTGTATAAAGGCAAAGGGGATAAAAGAGAGTGCAAAAATTATAGGGGGATAAGTCTGTTGAGTGTACCTGGTAAAGTGTATGGTAGAGTTATAATTGAAAGAATTAAGAGTAAGACGGAGAATAGGATAGCAGATGAACAAGGAGGCTTTAGGAAAGGTAGGGGGTGTGTGGACCAGGTGTTTACAGTGAAACATATAAGTGAACAGTATTTAGATAAGGCTAAAGAGGTCTTTGTGGCATTTATGGATTTGGAAAAGGCGTATGACAGGGTGGATAGGGGGGCAATGTGGCAGATGTTGCAAGTGTATGGTGTAGGAGGTAGGTTACTGAAAGCAGTGAAGAGTTTTTACGAGGATAGTGAGGCTCAAGTTAGAGTATGTAGGAAAGAGGGAAATTTTTTCCCAGTAAAAGTAGGCCTTAGACAAGGATGTGTGATGTCACCGTGGTTGTTTAATATATTTATAGATGGGGTTGTAAGAGAAGTAAATGCGAGGGTCTTGGCAAGAGGCGTGGAGTTAAAAGATAAAGAATCACACACAAAGTGGGAGTTGTCACAGCTGCTCTTTGCTGATGACACTGTGCTCTTGGGAGATTCTGAAGAGAAGTTGCAGAGATTGGTGGATGAATTTGGTAGGGTGTGCAAAAGAAGAAAATTAAAGGTGAATACAGGAAAGAGTAAGGTTATGAGGATAACAAAAAGATTAGGTGATGAAAGATTGAATATCAGATTGGAGGGAGAGAGTATGGAGGAGGTGAACGTATTCAGATATTTGGGAGTGGACGTGTCAGCGGATGGGTCTATGAAAGATGAGGTGAATCATAGAATTGATGAGGGAAAAAGAGTGAGTGGTGCACTTAGGAGTCTGTGGAGACAAAGAACTTTGTCCTTGGAGGCAAAGAGGGGAATGTATGAGAGTATAGTTTTACCAACGCTCTTATATGGGTGTGAAGCGTGGGTGATGAATGTTGCAGCGAGGAGAAGGCTGGAGGCAGTGGAGATGTCATGTCTGAGGGCAATGTGTGGTGTGAATATAATGCAGAGAATTCGTAGTTTGGAAGTTAGGAGGAGGTGCGGGATTACCAAAACTGTTGTCCAGAGGGCTGAGGAAGGGTTGTTGAGGTGGTTCGGACATGTAGAGAGAATGGAGCGAAACAGAATGACTTCAAGAGTGTATCAGTCTGTAGTGGAAGGAAGGCGGGGTAGGGGTCGGCCTAGGAAGGGTTGGAGGGAGGGGGTAAAGGAGGTTTTGTGTGCGAGGGGCTTGGAGTTCCAGCAGGCATGCGTGAGCGTGTTTGATAGGAGTGAATGGAGACAAATGGTTTTTAATACTTGACGTGCTGTTGGAGTGTGAGCAAAGTAACATTTATGAAGGGATTCAGGGAAACCGGCAGGCCGGACTTGAGTTCTGGAGATGGGAAGTACAGTGCCTGCACTCTGAAGGAGGGGTGTTAATGTTGCAGTTTTAAAAACTGTAGTGTAAAGCACCCTTCTGGCAAGACAGTGATGGAGTGAATGATGGTGAAAGTTTTTCTTTTTCGGGCCACCCTGCCTTGGTGGGAATCGGCCGGTGTGATAATAAAAAAAAAATAAAAATAAAATATATATATATATATATATATATATATATATATATATATATATATATATATATATATATATATATATATATATACAATAATATCACAGTAAACAGGTGATTTCAGAATATGCAAAAC
>NC_091368.1:330370-342870 GCF_038502225.1 Cherax quadricarinatus
TGTTCCTCTCCGCAATAAAATGCGAAGCTTGAAAACTGATTCTAATTAAAATGGTAAATGGCTGTTAAACGTATTTAAAGTTCCCTGGTGGTAATTGCTTGTTTGCCGGCTGTGTGCAACACTGCTATGGTAGATTGTTTATTTAACAGGCTGTTTGGTTGTTAAGGGAATTTTACAAGAATTAAACTGGAATTTTTCTTTATTTCTTTCTTCTTCTTGTTTGTTTTGTGTTGTTTGGGAATGGTATTGTTGTTGTTGTTGTTGTTGGAGTTGGTGTTTCTGGTGCTATTGTTATTGGTGGTGTTATTGCTGCTGGTTTTTTACGTTTTTTGTGGTATTGTTATTGTTGTTGTTGGTTTTGTTAATATTTTTGTTGCTGGCGGTGATATTGTTGGTTTTTTCCCATAATATCTACTAAAATCTCAATATCATTCAAAATCTCCCTTAATATCTCTCAAACTAACTTCAGTTGTGCTTAAAATCTCCGATATCAATAAATATCGCTCAAAAATTCTCTCTCAGAATCGCTCGGATATTCCTCGATGCCCTTCAGATTTTCTCTTTCAATATTGCAATCTTTCTCAATTTTCCTGAAAGTCTCTCTCATCAATACTGCTCCCGAACCTTGTTCGAAATCTTCAGCAATGCCGTTCGATATCTTGAAACAATAGCTACGAAGTTCAATTCATTTCCATTCGTGTGTAGGTGTTCAGAGGTGATGCGTCATTACTCCATAGCATCTCCGGGATTATTCGTGCAACAAAGGATTTATGGGCTCTATAAATCCGGGTGTTGTGTAGCAGGTGGGGGTTTAACGTGTAGTGGGGAAGCGTTTATATTTGCCCATATTGAGCATGTCAGGAAGGTGGGGAGAGAGAGGGAGGGAGAGAGAGAGGGAGAGAGGGAGGGAGAGAGAGAGAGAGAGAGACAGACAGACAGAGGAGCTACTGGAAGATCAAATGTAGTATAGCAAGAGAGGATGGCAAGGAAGAAGAGGATAAAGAGGTCAAATAAGAAAAGGAAGAAAAAGAATGTTGAGGAAAAGAAGTGGAGTAAGAGGAAAGAAATAGGGAGAGATGTGATAATGTAAGAGAGATAATTGGATAAATGAAGGTTATGGCACGGAAGAGTTATAAGGACATAAGAGAAGTAATTGGCTAGGTGAGAGATCCATAAGTGTGTGTGGAAAGTGGAAGAGTGGGTGATAAAGGTGAGCAGAAAGAGGAGCAGGAGAAGAGGAGGAGGAACAGGAGGAGGGGAGGAGGAGGAGGAGGAAGAGAAGAATGAGGAGGAGCAGTAGCAGCAGCAGTAGGAGGAGCAATAATAGGAGAAGCAGGACGAGCAGCAACAACAGTAGGAGGACAAGCAGGAGCAACAGTAATAGGAGGAGCAGCAGCAGTACTAAAATAAAAAGATGAAGAGAAGCAGAAGGAAGAGCAGGAGCTGAACAGGAATTAAACGATATATGTGATGTCCTCTGCAATATATATATATATATATATATATATATATATATATATATATATATCTATATATATATATATATATATATATATATATATAAAAGGAGAGGTGAACAAGTGAGGCGGCTGTCGACGTGTGTGTGGGAGTGAAGAAGAATGTAATAGGTCAGGGTAGAGTGGGAGAGAGGAGGAGTAACATTAATATTACTTTATAACACGTAGAAAAAATTTTTTTCATTAAATATAATACAAGAGAATAACAGTGAACTGAGGTGTTGTAGCTCTGACCTTTAATCTGGTGTAACCTTTAAGTTTAAAAATATAATAATAAAGTAAAAGGTTTTAAATACCCAGGAGCCGAGACTCGACCCCGAAAATAACAACTAGGTAAGTTCACAAACACAGAAGTTAATGTATAATGCATATATAGTTTTATATATGACTGTGAAACAAAAACCTGTAATTGTTTTGCATGATGGTAGGATTGCTGGTTTCTTTTTCTGTCTCATAAACACGCTAAGATAACAGGGATATCTTGCTACTCCTACTTACACTTTGGTCACACTTCACAGACACGCACATGCATATATATATATACATACATCTAGGCTTTTCTCCTTTTTCTAAATAGCTCTTGTTCTTTTTTATTTCTTCTATTGTCCATGGGGAAGTGGAAAAGAATCTTTCCTCCGTAAGCCATGCGTGTCGTATGAGGCGACTAAAATGCCGGGAGCAATGGGCTAGTAACCCCTTCTCCTGTATACAATTACTAAAAAAGAGAAGAAGAAAAACTTTATAAAACTGGGTTGCTTAAATGTGCGTGGATGTAGTGCGGATGACAAGAAACAGATGATTGCTGATGTTATGAATGAAAAGAAGTTGGATGTCCTGGCCCTAAGCGAAACAAAGCTGAAGGGGGTAGGAGAGTTTCAGTGGGGGGAAATAAATGGGATTAAATCTGGAGTATCTGAGAGAGTTAGAGCAAAGGAAGGGGTAGCAGTAATGTTAAATGATCAGTTATGGAAGGAGAAAAGAGAATATGAATGTGTAAATTCAAGAATTATGTGGATTAAAGTAAAGGTTGGATGTGAGAAGTGGGTCATAATAAGCGTGTATGCACCTGGAGAAGAGAGGAATGCAGAGGAGAGAGAGAGATTTTGGGAGATGTTAAGTGAATGTATAGGAGCCTTTGAACCAAGTGAGAGAGTAATTGTGGTAGGGGACTTGAATGCTAAAGTAGGAGAAACTTTTAGAGAGGGTGTGGTAGGTAAGTTTGGGGTGCCAGGTGTAAATGATAATGGGAGCCCTTTGATTGAACTTTGTATAGAAAGGGGTTTAGTTATAGGTAATACATATTTTAAGAAAAAGAGGATAAATAAGTATACACGATATGATGTAGGGCGAAATGACAGTAGTTTGTTGGATTATGTATTGGTAGATAAAAGACTGTTGAGTAGACTTCAGGATGTACATGTTTATAGAGGGGCCACAGATATATCAGATCACTTTCTAGTTGTAGCTACACTGAGAGTAAAAGGTAGATGGGATACAAGGAGAATAGAAGCATCAGGGAAGAGAGAGGTGAAGGTTTATAAACTAAAAGAGGAGGCAGTTAGGGTAAGATATAAACAGCTATTGGAGGATAGATGGGCTAATGAGAGCATAGGCAATGGGGTCGAAGAGGTATGGGGTAGGTTTAAAAATGTAGTGTTAGAGTGTTCAGCAGAAGTTTGTGGTTACAGGAAAGTGGGTGCAGGAGGGAAGAGGAGCGATTGGTGGAATGATGATGTAAAGAGAGTAGTAAGGGAGAAAAAGTTAGCATATGAGAAGTTTTTACAAAGTAGAAGTGATGCAAGGAGGGAAGAGTATATGGAGAAAAAGAGAGAAGTTAAGAGAGTGGTGAAGCAATGTAAAAAGAGAGCAAATGAGAGAGTGGGTGAGATGTTATCAACAAATTTTGTTGAAAATAAGAAAAAGTTTTGGAGTGAGATTAACAAGTTAAGAAAGCCTAGAGAACAAATGGATTTGTCAGTTAAAAATAGGAGAGGAGAGTTATTAAATGGAGAGTTAGAGGTATTGGGAAGATGGAAGGAATATTTTGAGGAATTGTTAAATGTTGATGAAGATAGGGAAGCTGTGATTTCGTGTATAGGGCAAGGAGGAATAACATCTTGTAGGAGTGAGGAAGAGCCAGTTGTGAGTGTGGGGGAAGTTCGTGAGGCAGTAGGTAAAATGAAAGGGGGTAAGGCAGCCGGGATTGATGGGATAAAGATAGAAATGTTAAAAGCAGGTGGGGATATAGTTTTGGAGTGGTTGGTGCAATTATTTAATAAATGTATGGAAGAGGGTAAGGTACCTAGGGATTGGCAGAGAGCATGCATAGTTCCTTTGTATAAAGGCAAAGGGGATAAAAGAGAGTGCAAAAATTATAGGGGGATAAGTCTGTTGAGTGTACCTGGTAAAGTGTATGGTAGAGTTATAATTGAAAGAATTAAGAGTAAGACGGAGAATAGGATAGCAGATGAACAAGGAGGCTTTAGGAAAGGTAGGGGGTGTGTGGACCAGGTGTTTACAGTGAAACATATAAGTGAACAGTATTTAGATAAGGCTAAAGAGGTCTTTGTGGCATTTATGGATTTGGAAAAGGCGTATGACAGGGTGGATAGGGGGGCAATGTGGCAGATGTTGCAAGTGTATGGTGTAGGAGGTAGGTTACTGAAAGCAGTGAAGAGTTTTTACGAGGATAGTGAGGCTCAAGTTAGAGTATGTAGGAAAGAGGGAAATTTTTTCCCAGTAAAAGTAGGCCTTAGACAAGGATGTGTGATGTCACCGTGGTTGTTTAATATATTTATAGATGGGGTTGTAAGAGAAGTAAATGCGAGGGTCTTGGCAAGAGGCGTGGAGTTAAAAGATAAAGAATCACACACAAAGTGGGAGTTGTCACAGCTGCTCTTTGCTGATGACACTGTGCTCTTGGGAGATTCTGAAGAGAAGTTGCAGAGATTGGTGGATGAATTTGGTAGGGTGTGCAAAAGAAGAAAATTAAAGGTGAATACAGGAAAGAGTAAGGTTATGAGGATAACAAAAAGATTAGGTGATGAAAGATTGAATATCAGATTGGAGGGAGAGAGTATGGAGGAGGTGAACGTATTCAGATATTTGGGAGTGGACGTGTCAGCGGATGGGTCTATGAAAGATGAGGTGAATCATAGAATTGATGAGGGAAAAAGAGTGAGTGGTGCACTTAGGAGTCTGTGGAGACAAAGAACTTTGTCCTTGGAGGCAAAGAGGGGAATGTATGAGAGTATAGTTGTACCAACTCTCTTATATGGGTGTGAAGCGTGGGTGATGAATGTTGCAGCGAGGAGAAGGCTGGAGGCAGTGGAGATGTCATGTCTGAGGGCAATGTGTGGTGTGAATATAATGCAGAGAATTCGTAGTTTGGAAGTTAGGAGGAGGTGCGGGATTACCAAAACTGTTGTCCAGAGGGCTGAGGAAGGGTTGTTGAGGTGGTTCGGACATGTAGAGAGAATGGAGCGAAACAGAATGACTTCAAGAGTGTATCAGTCTGTAGTGGAAGGAAGGCGGGGTAGGGGTCGGCCTAGGAAGGGTTGGAGGGAGGGGGTAAAGGAGGTTTTGTGTGCGAGGGGCTTGGACTTCCAGCAGGCATGCGTGAGCGTGTTTGATAGGAGTGAATGGAGACAAATGGTTTTTAATACTTGACGTGCTGTTGGAGTGTGAGCAAAGTAACATTTATGAAGGGATTCAGGGAAACCGGCAGGCCGGACTTGAGTCCTGGAGATGGGAAGTACAGTGCCTGCACTCTGAAGGAGGGGTGTTAATGTTGCAGTTTAAAAACTGTAGTGTAAAGCACCCTTCTGGCAAGACAGTGATGGAGTGAATGATGGTGAAAGTTTTTCTTTTTCGGGCCACCCTGCCTTGGTGGGAATCGGCCGGTGTGATAATAATAAAAATAATAGTTTTATATACTCATGTCGTCATTTTTCTTATGCATGTCTACATCTGGGAAGATATTTTATCGTCTGAACAGATCCTCATGTATGATGCAGGAGCTCGAGTTGAATACGCTTATTTATGATATGGTTCCCTAGTGGTGTGTGTGTGTGTGTGTGTGTGTGTGTGTGTGTGTGTGTGTGTGTGTGTGTGTGTGTGTTTTATGCGAATGTTTGTGTGTGTGTGTGTTTTATGCGAATGTTTGTGTGTGTATGTGTTTTATGCGAATGTTTGTGTGTGTGTGTTTACATACCTGGAGTCTACCTAGAGGGTATTCCGGGGATCAACGCCCCCTCAGCCTGATCCATGACAATGCCTCGTGGTGGATCAGGGCCTGATCAACCAGCCTGTTACTGCTGGCCGCACGTGGTCCAACGTACGAACAACAGCCCGGCTGATCCAGCACCGACTTTAGATATCTGTGCAACTCCCTCTTGAAGACAACCAGGGGTTACCTTTGGTTTCATTCATGTATTTGGCTTCAACACTTCCTTCCCCACCAAACTCCACAACCTCACACTGAAATGTTTAATTTATATATATGGTTAACTCTATGGGTTCTATTCATTTGCTAATCTTTCTCATTTGTACCTCTCTTTTTTTTCTCTCCCCTCTGTACCTTTCTCTCTTCTCTGTACCTTTCTCTCTCCTCTGTATCTTTCTCTCTCCTCTGTACCTTTCTCTCTCCTCTGTACCTTTCTCTCTCCTCTGTAACTCACTCTCTCCTCTGTAACTCTCTCTCTCCTCTGTAACTCTCTTTCTCCTCTGCAACTCTCTCTCTCCTCTGTAACTCTCTCTCTCCTCTGTAACTCTCTCTCTCCTCTGTAACTCTCTCTCTCCTCTGTAACTCTCTCCCCCCTCTGCACCTTTCTCTCTCCTCTGTTACTCACTCTCTCCATAGTAACTCTTCTCTCACTTGATCCTCATTCCATCTGTTTTACTCTCATAGTTCTCAGTCACATCCTCCCCAAACTCACAATGATCCTCGCATAGGATTTCTTACATAGGTATGCTTCTGTTGCTACAAATCACAAAAATAATTACTACCCTCCCTCCCACACCTTATCCAAATTCACAACACCCTTCTCACATTCTCCCCTCACACAAAACAACCATCCCACATGCTCCCCTAATACACAACTTCCCTCCTACGCCTCTAAACTCACACCACCCTCTCACCTGCTCCCCTCACACCACCCCTCTCACCTGCTCCCTTCACACCACCCCTCTCACCTGCTCCCCTCACACACAATACCCCACTCACATGCTCCTCCCTCTCCCTCTCCCAGCTCTTGACAATAACCAATACCCTTGGACACCCTCCGGCAGGCCAAGCTTTGTTTATGCTGCCACTGAGGACGGGAACACGCTTCTGGCTCATGTTGGTCCTTGCCGGATATCCTCAATCACGGACCAGATAAGACCAAAGGACCACAATACTCAATGGGGCAAGCCATGGTGATGTTTTGCTGTTGGACGTGTACGTGAATGCAGAATACTTGCATGTGTGGGCAATCACCGATTTGGTGTGTGTGTTTGTGTGCGCGCGCGCTCACGTAATTGTGGTTGCAGGGATCGAGTCTTAGCTCCTGGCTCCACCTCTTCACTGGTCGCTACTAGATCACTCTCTCCCTGCGTGTGTGTATATTATTCACCGATTTATATATGCGAAGTAGAGGGTATGGAGGACTAAGATTTTCGTCATAAGGGAAATGGTTATAACTATGACCATAACTTTTAAACGGGTGGACCGGTAAGCCAGCGGAAGGCCTCGGTCAGATGACCAAAAGCTCCAACGGCGGGTCATCATATGACTAAGACCCACGTCAGGAAACACTTGTCTGTTTCCTGACAAACCTTACCTATCGAAAATTTTCATTACTGGCTCCTGAGTTTGGTGGGTTGTGATTAACTCGATTCTGGCCTCCATACGGTCTTTTCATCCAATTATTAAACTGATTATAAAATGGTCTCCACCACTTCCTCTCCTAATCCATTTCCACATGTGCTACACCTGGGATGACTCTCCCATCAAGGACAAAGATGCTCTGTCTGAAGGATCATGAAGCAGTGTGCTAGCAGTTAACGGTATGCTAAAGGACAGTTAACGGTATGCTAAAGGACAGTTAACGGTATGCTAAAGGACAGTGAATAGTAACACAGTATTAAGGCTGGGAAGATCACAGTAAATTATGAAAAGAGTAAACTAACATTTCAACACATTTGGCTATAGTACAAATAAACCCATATAGAGACAAAACAAAATAATAATAATAATAATAATAATAATAATAATAATAATAATAATAAAATAATAATATTATAGTTACTCCAGCATTTGTTGGGTTAACTGTTACAATTCTGCTGCGGACACAAGGTATCGCTTTCCACGCCTGATCGTGTGTGTGTGTGAGAGACAAATTGCACCTCGTGCTGAACATGCAGAGTGAGGGAGAGCTGGTGAGACCCTGAGTGAGGGGAAAGCTGGTGAGGAAGCGCAGGGTGAGGTAGAGCACGTGAGGGGCCTCTGTTAGGGAAGGTAGGTAATGGACTCTTATGAGTTTGGTGGCCCTTAAGTTCATCCCCAAACTTACGCAATATTTTCAACAGGGGAAAAGGAACTTAAGTATGTGAGTGTGTGTGTGTGAGTGTGTGAGTGTGTGTGTGTGTGTGTGTGTGTGTGTGTGTGTGTGTGTGTGTGTGTGTGTGTGTGTGTGTGTGTGTGTGTGTGTGTGTACTCGCCTATTTGTGTTTGCAAGGGTCGAGACATAGCTCCTGGCCCCGCCTCTTCACTGATCGCTACTAGGTCCACTCTCCCCCTGCTCCACGAGCTTTATCATACCGCGTCTTAAAACTATGTATGGTTCCTGCTTCCACTACATCGCTTGCCAGAGTATTGTACTTCCTGAAAACTCTATGACTAAAGAAATATTTCCTAACATCTCTGACTCATCTGAGTCCAACTTCCAATTGTAACCCCTTGTTTCGGTGTCCCATCTCTTTAACATCCAGTCTCTGTCCACCTTGTCAATTCATCGCAGTATTTGGTATGTCGCTATCATGTCTCTCCTAACACTCCTGTCCTCCAGTGTCGTCAGGCCAATTTCTCTTAACCTTTCTTCGTAGGACATTACCCTTAGCTCTGAAACTAACCTTGTTGCAAACTTTTGCACTTTCTCTAATTTCTTGACGTGCTTGACCAGGTGTGTGGGTACCAAACTGCTGCTGCATACTCCAGTATGGGCCTAACGTACACGGTATGCAAACTCTTAAACGATTCCTTACTGAGGTATCGGAATGCTATTCTCAGGTTTGCCAGGCGCCCATATGCTGCAGCAGTTATCTGGTTGATGTACGCCTCAGGAGATGTGCTCGGTATTATACTCACCCTAAGATTCTTTTCCTTAAGTGAAGTGTGTAGTCTTTGCCCACCTAGCCTATACTCTGTATGCGGTCTTCTTTGCCCTTCCCCAATCTTCACGACTTTTCAATTGGCGGGGTTAAAATCAAGAAGCCAGTTGCTGGACCAAGCTTCCAGCCTGTCCAGGTCTCTTTGTAGTCCTGCCTGATCCTCATCCGATTTAATTCTTCTCATTAACTTCGCTTCATCTGCAAACAGGGACACTTCTGAGTCTATCCCTTTCGTGATGTCATTCACATATACCAAAAATAGCACTGGTCCTAGGACTGACCCCTGTGGAACCCCGCTTGTCACAGGCGCGCGCGGGCGTGTGTGTACTCACCTAGTTGTGGTTACAGGGGCCGAGTCACAGCTTCTGATGTGTGTGTGTACTCACCTAATTGTACTCGCCTAATTGTGTAACTTACCATACAGTAAAATTCTTACCCCATTTACAAATTACAGGCATTGTACATAAGCCAGATTCTATCAAGTCGGTTTTCTTGAATTCTTTCATAGATATATCCTTGCTCACACTCCAACAGCACATGAAATCCCCACAAAATTACTTGTCTCCACTCCATTTTAACACATTTCATACCTGCTGTAGTCTCAAGCAACTTCCACTCAATCTCTCTCTCTCTCTTGCATCCTCTTTCCAACACTCTCTGGGTCGCTTCCTACAGCTCCTTCCATCCACCCCATATTTATATACGCTTTGAATCATCGTATTGTGCTCCAGTCTTTCTAAATGGCTATACCATTTCAACAGCCCCTCCTCTGCTCTGTGAATTATCTCTCTCAACCCACCACGTCTTCTAATTCCTTGTTGGTAATATATTTGTAAGGAGAAACGCGCAAGTTATTGTGTCTCTTGACTTAGTGATAACCACTTACTGGAGCTCTTGGTCATATAATAATAATAATAATAATAATAATAATAATAATAATAATAATCTTTACTTCTACAAGTACCTTCCGCTAGCTTAAGTCCCTCAGTAAAAGTATCACATCATAAGATGTGATGGTAGAGTTTCCACTCGTTATTCAAAGCTAAGAAAAATCACACAAAAAAACCTCACTTAGGAGACTAAAATTTACGACGACGTGTCGGTCCGGTTTGCATTAGTAAATGGTCCAAGTCAGACCGAAACGTTGTCGTAAATTACAGTCTCCTAAATGCGGGTTATCTGTATGTCGTTCCAGTCACGGTATAGTGATTTTGTATTATTTTGATAAAAATTTCGCAGTAGGATACTAATTTCTTTACCAATTATTTCAAGAAAATCTTAGGTGATAGAGACTAAACAAACTCTGAGTCGTAATCAGCGCATCAAAATTAGCTTAATCCGACCAATTTGGCTTCTGAACTGGATAAACAGTTGCATTCTGTTGCCTATTGTCATTATTTTATTTATGTAAATTTTGTACGCAAAGTTTTAGTCTCAGTGACTTTAATGATTCACATGTGTGTTGACATGTGTGTTGACGTGTGTTGACATGTGTGTTGACATGTGTGTTGACATGTGTGTTGACATGTGTGTTGACATGTGTGTTGACATGTGTGTTGACATGTGTGTTGACATGTGTGTTGACATGTGTGTTGACATGTGTGTTGACATGTGTGTTGACATGTGTGTTGACACACTATTCTCTCTCCTTGCTTTTCGTTCCTCGTTATTTCTTCCCAGCTCTGGTTTTCTTATTATATCTGTTCTTTCTTTTCCATGCTTTACCATCTGTGTCCTCCCTCTCCCTCTCATTCTTTTAATTGTATCATTTCCCTTTCTTCACATTCGTATCATAAATGTGTGTTCTGAATGTGAATATGTGATCTAAACATGAATTTGTGAAGGAAGGAGAGACAATTCGAGGATGGTGGGAAGGAGAGAAGAAACCAGATGAAGAAGAGGCTGGAAGATAAAGGGAATGGAGGTGGGATTGAAAAGGAAAAAAGGTAGAGGAACAATAAGGGAATTAGAATGGAAGAGAACGGAAAGATGGAGGTGGTAGGAAGAAGGAAGGAGGGGGAAGGTAGGAGGGACAAGAGAGGTCACGACAGGTCACCATATATTCATTTTTTTTCTTCAAGTTGAAAAATATATACAATTTTTTTTTTCAGAGACGTGGGTGTAATGTGGCCGAGACGAAGTGAATTCTGACAAGGTCAGTGTTATCTCATGGTTTCCAGATTAATTTTAACCTAGATTTATTTCTCCATTGTTAATATAATGGCAGTGTTGATATGACTGGTAACACGTCAATGTCTGGTGATGGTTTTGACTGAATAACGTGGCAGTGTTTTACAGACGAAGAAATGACACTATTACAGGTATGACCGGTGACATGTCAGTAGTTTGAGGTGTTTAGCAAAGTGTTTGAACACCATAATATCTACCAGCTCTGTTATGACACAATAAGTACAGATTTGACGCAATAATGTTTACCATTTGTACTCAGTAAAATTCACTGTCTTGACACAATAATGTTTACTCTCTTGACAATAGCATTCACTGTTTATACGACAAAAAATGTCCAATATTTTGACACAGGAATGTTTGTTTTGACAAAATATTTACTATTATGAAACACTGATATTTATTATTCTGACATAATAATATTTACAATTTGGACACAAAAGCATCCCGCTATTTTGGTAAAATAAGTTCTACTCTTTTGAGAAAATAATGTTCACTATTTTAGCTCTATGTCCGTTTTTTCAGCACAATAAAGAAACGCCGTTTTGACATGGTTAGTAATGGTACAGTGTGACTCCACACACAGATAATAAAGCAGTCTGCTGAAGAGGACCTCAGTGTTAGGCCGGATTATAGAGTACTAATATTTAGTTTTCTTGTCCCCCATGCTCGAGCGCTTGTGACATTGACAGACTGGTCTTATTCTTGGCTTGGGAAGCAAGGTACTCCTTATCATAGAGTACTATTGGCATACTCAAGCCACGAGTACCATGCTATTCTTCAGCACTGTTGAAGCTAGTGGGGTGAAACTGTGTGTATACAGGAGGGCTCTGTTTATACAGCAGGTTAGGTTCTGGGTTACTGCTGTAAAGTGAAACATAGCCCTTTTCTCACTTTCAAATGTTTGTTAAAGCCCGAAAAAATGTTTACAGTACAGTACACACATTACTTACCTTAAAACATTTTCGTGCTTAGGTTATAGCGAGTGGTGAATATATTTTTTGTAAGAAGTCTGAATAAATGGAAAATGGGTATAAATGAAAACCACTGCACTAGCGAAACGCTGTAAAGCGAAGTGCCGTAAAGCAAGGCCCGTCTGTACGGACTCCATCCTTTTAATTCCCTCAAGTATCTGTGTGGTTTTCTCACATACAGTTTGCAGCAAATTTCTGGTTTATGTTAGGTTAGGTTGGGTTAGGTTAGGTTAGGTTGGGTTAGGTTAGGTTAGGTTGGGTTAGGTTAGGTTGGGTTATCCTCTATAACTAAAAAAATACCAATTGCAAGATAGCACGAAGGTAAAATGTAAAAATATGATGATAAAAGTCGAGTCTTCGTAAGTCTCCCAGCTGACTGTCATTACAACAGTGAAATGATGTGTGTAATTAAGAGAGGTACACTGTCTACCTGTACCTGTATAAACGCCTC
>NC_091368.1:347870-385370 GCF_038502225.1 Cherax quadricarinatus
ATATATATATATATATATATATATATATATATATATATATATATATATATATGTAATAATTATAATAGTAATAATAATAAGAGCAGCAACAAAAATAATAATATAAAAGAGGTTTTTGCAAGAATGTAATTGAAAAAAACAGAAGTGCATTTTGCAGCAGCATTCAGTGCAAATGAAAAATAAAAAATACATTTTGCAAGAGAATAAAAATTTAGCATGTGTATAGAGTAACAATATAGAAATAAATGCCGCACCATTTCCCAGAAGCACACAGAGTGTAGTGTACGTACGTGCAGCAGCGGTACACACACACACACACACACACACACACACACACACACACACACACACACACACACACACACACACACACACACACACACACACAGAGGACTCGACCCCTGCAACCTCAACTATGTGAGTACAACTCTGTCAAGTAACTTTCGGAATTTAACCTACAAATGCAAAGATCTGAAAATCGAAGAAAGGGAAATACGTTGAGCCATAGTACACAGGCTCGGAGGACAAAGACTGCAAATTTCACAGAAAACGAAGGATCTCAGGGTGAACATAGCTCCGAGCATTTCACCTGAAGTGCACAACAACTGAATAACACTGCTGGTAGCGTGTTTATTCAGCAGCATCAACAAGAAGGCATTCATGACCTTATACACGGCATACGTCAGACCCGTCTTAGAGTATGCAGAGCCAGTATGTGACCCGTCCTGGATAAACATGCATAAAAACCTGAAAAAAATGCTAAGGTTTATAATTACTTCCAGAGCTGAGAGACATGAACGATGGGAAGCGTGAGGAACTAAACCTCTAAGTTTATTCAGGTATACACAAATACACTTACACAGATTATAATACATAGTATATGTGTAGAGAACCTAGGATAACTCCAAAAATGTCAGAGTGACTTATTTTCACCGGGGTCCTTGAAGATAGAAGATCAGATAGCCAGTAGAGAGGAGGGGCCAGGAGCTGAAATTCAACTCCTGGAACCACAATTAGTTTAGTACAAGTACGTGGGTAAACATACATACAAATGCACACATATGGGGCCAGTAGCTTTTAACCAACCCCTGATTACACACACACACACACACTCAACAGGCCAAGTGACCACTGGCAAATGGTAACTAGCGGCAGTAGCAGCAGAAGAACAAGCAGCAGCAACAACAGCAGCAGCAGCAGCAGCAACAACAGCAGCAGCAGTAACAACAGCAGCAGCGGCAACAACAGAGGCAGCATCAGTAGCAGCAACAGGAACAATAACAACAGTAGCAACAGCAGCAACAACAGGAGCAGCAGCAGCATCATCAGCATCAATAGCAGCAACAACAGGAGCAGCAGCAACAGGAGCAGCAGCAGCAACAAGAACAGTAGTAGCAACAGCAACAGGAGCAGCAGTAGCAGCATCAGTAACAGCAGCAGCAGTAATAGCAGCAACAACAACAGCAGTAGTAACAACAGAAGCAGCAGTAGCAGCAACAACAACAGCAGCAACAGCAGCAACAACAACAGCAGTAGCAACAACAGGAGCGGCAGCAGCAGTGTTTGCGGCAGCAGTCATGGTGATGTTAATGTTTCAACAGTGAACATTAGTGAGAGTGAAGCCCGGCCCTGTCACTCTGATACTCCTCTGAATATACGATAGCTGTGTGTACAGGAGTGTATATATGCCTGCGTGTGTGTATATGGGTGTTAGTATTTTGGAAACGTGTGCATAGATACATTTACAAAAGTTTATAAACATGGGAATATACACATGTGTACTCACCTAGCTGTGTTGACAGGGGTCGAATCATACCGCATGGCCCGTCATCTTTTCTCTTATGGACTGCTGTCTCTGTTTCGGGCCTCGAATACCTGACCATGTATCTGCTCTGTTCTTAAAACTGTGTATACACTTTACTTCCACCACCAACTTTACATATCGTGCTTAAGCGTGTTTACAAAGTGTGTAGTGTTGCCGCAAGGTGTATATAAACACGCATAATATATATATATATATATATATATGTATATATATATATGTATATATATATATATATGTGTATATATATATGTGTATATATATATATATAATGTGTATATATATATATATATATGTGTGTGTATATATATATATATATATATAATGTGTATATATATATATATATATATATATATATATATATATATATATATATATATATATATATATATATGTGTATATATATATATATATATATATATATGTGTGTATATATATATATATATATATATATGTGTATATATATATATATATATATATATATATCTCTCTATATATATATATATATATATATATGTCTATATATATATATATATATATATGCATGCAGTGTTTGGTAAAATTTAACCAGGACAAATAATCTTTAGGTTCCCCCTCTTTTTAACTTTATAAATTTCACGGCGCCACAAAATTTACCAAAAATACAGAGAAGGAATTTCACCAGCGCTCATAGAATACATTTGCATGAGAAAGGAGCCAAATCCAGGGGACCACGCGCTGTAATACGGTTCAGAGCTCACGTGGAAAGTGCCTTCGCATATTCCGTAGCAAAGATCACAATATAGGCAGTTCTCGCCTGTAGCTTAGAGCTCTGATTTTGCACTGCTGTTTATTTTCATCCAGATCACGGTTAAGATGCACCGAGTGAAATGAAAGTGAGGAAAAGCAAACGCGGTGAATAAAGAAAGCAAATGAAGAGAAAACGGAGAAAGTAAAATAGCCACTTCGAGGCCGCAAGTCGAAATCCCAGACATTTCGCCTGAAGATGAGACCCGGGTAAGGACTACAAAATCGCCTCGCGCTTCTCTTATTTTATACTCGGCGCCTTGATTATCTTCGCTGAGAGGCCTCCGCTTCACCCCATCCCAACCCCCTTCCACCCGGGAAGCTAAACCTGGACTTCCATTATGCTGATTTGCCGTTGGAATCAAGAGAAGAAGGAGAGGCAAGGAGGAATTAGCTTAAGGTGGGGTGGACTTTCAGGCTGGAAGTCAAGTGGTAGGTGAAATGCCTGTGACCTCGGAGACGACTAGCGAGGACAGTCTTCTACTGCTTATAAATGCGAGGCTGTCTCCTGCAGCCAACCCAGAATTCGCTAAATTTTTTCCCAGCATCCACATGTTATTTTAAGCCAACGGGGAAAGATTGCCTTCTAAAGTCTTTCCTGGTTACCCCTGAATTAGGGATGGTATTTGAGTGACAGGGAAATAAAGACTGCGTTTGTATTGCTCTATTGTCAAGAAGCAGCTAGCGGGAATGCATTTCTGACGGCTTTTACAAGAGTGTTTTGGTGGCGGGATTCCAGCAGCCCCCACCAACCATGTCCATCCTTGGCCTGATTTTTATTTTAAGAGGAAAGACTTGTGTGAATATAAACGTTGGATGGGAGTGGAGTGGGTCCGAGAGAGAGAGAGAGAGAGAGAGAGAGAGAGAGAGAGAGAGAGCCATAACACGCGCTAACACACACACACACGATCAGTGAAGAGGCGGGGCCAGGAGCTCGGACTCGACCCCCGCAACCTCAACTAGGTGAGTACAACCTCAACTAGGTGAGCACACACACACACACACACACACACACACACACACACACACACACACAGCTGGGAGGACTGCACCTTACCAGGTTACTGAAATATTTTGAAACCGACCCTACTAGATATTTATCCACAAGCTAAAAAAAAAAACACAGACAGGAATATAGGGAAAAAGTGCTCAACCGAATCAAGATGTCCCTGGCTGGCAGAATACAAAGAAGTAGTGGGGAAGGAAGAAGAGTAAGAGAGTGTAACGAGCGGGGTATACACTGGCTCCTAATGTTGGGAATGACTCGGTGAGGATTTGATTCTCATTAGTTTTATGAGATGGTGTGCCGCAAGTTTCATGACTAGGGCCTGTACTGTTTCTGGTGGTCCTAAATGATCTGTTTCTCTACAGAAATGATTTTTGAAGTTCAGATGATACTGGAATTCAGATGGAAGCTGAAGACTTTAATGTCAGAGTTGTAGGGAAGTGGAATTAACTAGATAAGAAAGTGATGGAAGTGACCATCAGCCACAAACTTAAGAGTCAGCATGACAGCCAGAACTGAAGAAATATCTGTTATGCTATCTGAAAAGGCGGGGCTAGGAGTTGAACATCGGCCCCTACAAACACAACTCTGTGACTGTTATAAGTGGTATTCAGTACCAACAATATGGTGAGTTAGACATATGTGCATTACTTAGGTGTCATTGTTGTTGATACTTACAGATCCCAAAGAGTTGCACATGTGTCTTACTCATTACAACACGAAGAGTACCCACACAGAGAATTCTGGTGAGCACTGTAGCTCACAGTAGAGGCAGCAGAGCCCTGCAATCACCGACGCAGCCACCAAATGCAGCCGGCCAAGAGATATATGTCTCACACACTGGTTCCTCTCTAGCGGAACATTTCCCATCTCTCTCTCTCTTTCTCTCTCTCTCTCTCTCTCTCTCTCTCTCGGAAAATTTCGGATACTTTTCGTTATTTGTCTAATACCAGGAATATCAATGTCCTTGAAGACAACATTTTGTTCTATTTAGTTCTTTACTAAGTCAGTGTCTTGATAAATCTGTACACAGAGCGATACGTTGTCATAACAAAAACTTGCTCTGCACTTGTCTTTATTACTGTCAGAAGAGAGCCTTTGTATCCACAAGTACTCTTGGCGCATCTCCTCTCTGGATAAACAAGCTACCGGTGGCAATTTAGTCAGTACTTTAAGTGATAGCAATAACAGCCATGATCATTATTTTATACATGATAAAATGACATATAGACTGGGGTTATAGAGCTCCTACACACTGGGAGGTAATCAGGCGCGATCCTAGAAAGTAGGATAATTCCAGTTTCTAGATCAGTGCACCCCATTAAATGCTGGTGACGTGCAGTAGTTCTCAACTATTGAAAGCAAAGCTCAAGAGAGTCTAAGTCAAAGTCTCTCCGCCTGGGAAGGATTTATCCTAATGCTTTGATAGTTATAAATCCTATTATAGTGATTTTCCCTTAAAAGTTTGTTGGAATTACAAAGGTGAAGTTAGTAGGTAATTATGTACGTTAAGTAGCTTTCGTAATTCTCATCCTGTGAGACACGAGAAGAACGTGATTTTGTTTATCATTGTTCTTCCAATGATGTACTAGTCTCACAGCCTTTCTCACTCTCCACCCACTTCCACTGCTTTCTCCCGTTTAAGCCTCTCGATATATCAGCATAAATGAAGTCCAAGGAGATCTCCCAAAGCTGTTGAGGTTTCAAGGTTACCCGTCTCACTTTCCTCCGGCGCACTGACGGGCGGAGGTCGGGTGGGTAAACGAGTCTGTTAGGATATTGCGTATCCAGTTCCACAGATAATCATGAGCCCTAGACCGGTACTTCCAAAAGTGGTGTGCTGTGGAGTCCTCTCATCTTGAGGCGATTAGGTGGAATCCCCTGTTTACATCCCGAGTCTCAAAGTGAATTCGTAACTTTCTCCATTTCCTTCACTTATTCGCTCGTTTTTCATCCTCTTCACTCCCATTCAGAGCGCCCACGACCTGCGTGCTCAGGAAGCAGCCACAGTTAATCTATACTTTGACCCTGGCAGGAAAGCCGCTGGTATAATCCAGCTTCAGGAATATACGAAGCCACTTCCCTTCACTCTCTTCCACCAACCTTGGCTCTGAACCGTATTAGCGTCAATGGACGCGCAAGTTTAACTCCTTTATCATGCAAAGATGTCTTATGGCTGCTTGTGGAATGGGTTGTCCTGACGTTCAGAATTGCGGGATTCAAAGCCACTGAATATTAACCCGCTGAGCAGTGACGGTATTGCTCGTAAAGTAGTAATGGAAATGTATAGAAAGTGTGCAATATCTTAGGTTAAGTTTGAGGGTGTTAAACATCAGCTCTTGGTCTCGCCTCTTAATTTTCTGCTGGCTGACTATCTGCATTTGCCGTATCGTTATTAGAAGCACTGAAGTATTTTTTTTTTTTTTACTCTGTGTCGTTCAGTAGTATTTTTATCTTCACTGGAACTCGGAAACTGTAGACATTTCTTTTACAACAACAACAGCAATAAATAATAATAATAATAATAATGATATCTTTATTTCTACAAGGATTTGTACAAGGTATACAGGCACAGCTGACATCAGTGACATACTACGATACAGAAAGCCCCTTGTCATGCTGAGTATTTCGGGCAAATTAGTCAGTTTTGTCCCAGGATGCGACCCACACCAGTTAACTAAGACCCAGGTACACATTATTACTGATGGGTGAGCATGGACAACCGGTGTAAGGAAACATGTTTCAACCCTCGCCGGGAATCGAACCTGGACACTTACAGTGTGAAGCGAGAACTTTTGCAACCATGCAAAAGCTTTTTATTTACTTATAATTGCAGGGTTGTGTGTCTGCTCGTCGCATCTCCTCTCAGTTTGTCATAACTGGTTACACTAATTTAACGGCATTTTGGAACCAGTCATACTTATTCTTCAAACTGTGTACAGAGTTTACCTCCAGAACCTCCTTATCTAGGCGTTTCCATTTTTTAACCATCTTTAGATTCACCAATTAATTCGTGGCTTTCCTGCGATTTATTTTGTATCTGTTTCTCTATGCTCGGTTCCTGCTTTTCATACAGACTGTTTATGCTTGCTTACTTTCTCTCTCTCTCTCTCTCTCTCTCTCTCTCTCTCCGAGCCATCTGAACATTTTGATTATTTTAAATATCTTGAATTTCTAACTTAATACTCGAAACTTGGCTTTGACAGCAGTTGTTCAAATATTCCATAACTGGAACTGTTCCAGGGAGACACAATTACTCCCAGAAATACATTCTTATTCATTCCTATTAAGTGTTATATCTCACCTCCAGCTGACCTCAGTCAAAAAAAAACAAAAACAAGAATTGATACCCATAACAATAAAACCTCAAACAAAAACGCATCGGTAAAAAATATTATTTACGCCAACTCAAAAAGTCTGTTATTTATTTCAAGCGAAGTTTAATATATAAAATAAATTTGGAGTTATGAGACTACGGAAGCAAAACGCGTATTCACTTGTCTTTTCCTTGAGGCTTTTGCCTCAAAACACGACACGGTCAGGGTCGCCAGGAGGCCTGGTCAGAGACTACGTCGCGGGGGCGTTGACCGAAACACCTTCCAGGTAACTAGACTCCAGTTAGAGGGGTCAAAAATGACATACATTATTGCTGTATACACAAGGAGGTCATGAGTAACGTCTGTTAGCACATGGGAATGTGTCGACAGATATAACCTGTTGACATGACATCCTCACCTCACTGTCCCTCGCCTCATCTCACGAATAATCTCATGTTCAATACTGGATATTCATTTCTTTCTTGTGGGCCGTGATCCACCGAAGTGATCCACCAGAGTGATCCACCAGAGTGATCCACCAGAGTGATCCACCAGAGGGGGACTCAATCTTCATCTCAACTTTCCTTCCCCCATGACCGTCGTCTGCCTACCTGCGATACATCATAGATTATTGACGTTTCTATCCTAGGAGGAAGGGGAGGAGAAAAGGAGCAGGAGAAGGCAGATAAGGAGAAGGAACAGGAGGAGAGAGAGGAGGAACAGGAGGAGAGAGAGGAGGAGGAGGAGGAGGAGGAGGAGGAAAAACAGCAGCAGCAGCAGCGTTGAGTCACCCCAGGAAAAGAGACGCTCAATCCATTAGAGAATTCCATCTTTCACCAGATTATCTCTTGTGCTTGAAAACCAAGCCCCCCAGTCCCCTAGCCCCATCTCCCAGCCCCCAAGCCCCATCCCCCAGCCCCAACCCCCAGCACCAATCCCCTACACATCATGTACATGGGGGTACATGAGAAAGATAGATTACAGAGGACCTGGGAATCCACACCAAGGCTGTCTGCTGAGAAGAAATATCCACTTCCATCAAGCTTATGAACTATCGTGTATTATCTTGGCCGCATTCATTTTATCTGCACGCTATACTCGTCATCATACACGTCATCAACACGTCATCAACACGTCATCAACACGTCATCAACAGGGATTATTGAGAGGTCGGGGTGGTGTTGACACTGACTACAGTTCAGGCTTATCTTCTTGTGATGGAAGGCTGTGTGACACTCTTCATTCTCGCTATCTTCCTCCACGAGGAAGGACGGGAAGGAGGAGGGAGGTAGAAAGATAGTAAAGAAGTAGTGAGGGAGGAGTGGAGGACTGAGCGGAGGGAGGAGGTGAGGAGGTGGGAAACAGGTTCAAGAGAGAGGAATCTAAATTTCTGTCAGTTTTGTATCACCATTTCCCTTCCATTTTATAATATTTATTCATTCATTACTACTGTAATTATATTTCACTTTCCACCTCACTCTAATACCCATATATACTGTGTCCATGTATTGTTTGTAACAGCTTGACAAAGCTCCTGGAGAGCGAAACGTTGCCACAATAAAATGTCGCATTAGCTGCACTTGTGTCATTTTACTTAACATATTTATTATGCCTCTAACCCTTTCCAAAATAAATGGTTAAAAATATAACCTAAATTTTTAAAGGGATGGCCCGTGAAGCCAGCGGAAGGCCTCGGTCAAATGACCATAAGCTCCACCTGCGGAGTCACCATATAACTAAGTCCCTCGTCAGGAAACACTTGTCTTGTTTCCTGACAAGCCTAACCTAACCTAACCCTTCCCATTTAGCTATCCTCTCTCCTATCATATTCTCTATATATTTCTCCTTCCATTTCTCTTCCTCTAAGAAGAATTAACGTCATAATACCATGAAGAGGACAATTTAAACTACCCACCCTCAGGAAACTTTGGACGATGTTTCGATCCTCTCTCTACATTTCGTCTTCAAAGTTTCTGCAGTTCTTTATTAGCACTCATCAAAGGACTATTTTGAACTTCAGTTAACCAACGTCGAAGGTGATAATTGTTTGGAAAACTATTTTTGAACTTTTTGAACGACATGTGTTGTATACTATAGCAACACGCTGATAAATAAGATAAAAGTGTAACTCAAAAACATATGAAAATAAGAGAATCACTTCAAGAGTCCACACACACACACAATTATATATATATATATATATATATATATATATATATATATATATATATATATATATATATATATATATATATATGAGTAGCGTAGGTGTCATCGTGGACGGTGACACCTACGCTACTCTGAGACCTCTCTCCCTGCTTTGGTTGCTCCCTTGCAACATTGCACAGCTCCTGATGACCCACTGAGACGTGTGAAAGTACTTGAGCTAAAGATTTCCACCCCTTTCCGTGGCTTGTCCTGCATATATATATATATATATATATAATATATATATATATATATATATATATATATATATATATATATATATATATATATATATATATATATCCGTGTATTTAGTTCCTTTATTTACATGAAAATGTGCTGAAAGGAGCACGAAATTTTTGTAATAGCTTACTGATACACTTAATGCACAGCTTTAAACTCGTATGAGTCATTCAAAGAGAGGTGAAGCCTCGATCCTCTGTATCCAAACCTCGAGACAGATACACTTCCTAACTGTATTCACTTGGCATACACAAGAGTCAAAGAGACGGTCTTCCGCCCAGTGCCTCCACACGCGCTTCATTGCTTGCTGAATACACATGATGAATAACTTTGCTCTATTTACACGCAAAATAAATCAGCTTTGCCAGTGGCAGCATATTCTGAGTGGGAGATGCAGCCTCACACATCCAAGGCAGAAGACTGAACTGATTAACCTCTCAGGTGAGTGGGTTTCGGGCTGTCAGGTATGTGGGTTATCAGACGTGTGGGTTATCAGACGTGTGGGTTATCAGACGTGTGGGTTGTCTGGTGTGGGGGTTGTCTGGTGTGGGGGTTGTCTGGTGTGGGGGTTGTCTGGTGTGGGGGTTGTCTGGTGTGGGGGTTGTCTGGTGTGGGGGTTGTCTGGTGTGGGGGTTATCTGGCACATTGGCTGTGAAATGTATGGGGTTGTCAGGTATGTGGGTTTTCTGGTATGAGGCTGTCTGGTATGTGGGTTATCTGATGTGTGGGTTGTCAGGTATGTGGGTCGTCAAGTGTACAAGTGGTCAGCTCTCAACTGTGGGTTGGCTGAGGGTGTGTTTGGCGCCCAGATTTTTAAAGCGACTATCTCATTTTGACTCTTGGCGTTATTCTGGAAGAAAATATATCCCTCTACCGTCAAAATATCACTATAACCATCCCATTGCTTTTTCGTAAAACCAGCATGTACATGGCAGCCATTACCACCAAAATTACCAAAGATTTTACCAGAAGCCCTAGACCCAACACCCCGACATGTTAGGGAGACAGGTTGAGACCTCAAGCGTGCCTTCAGTGACAAATAAGCTTGCAGGATAGATAACGAAAAACAGGTAAGCGTAGTACATCGTGATTTAATTTATACATAACGGAACGACAGAAGTAACAGTAGTGTGTTAGAAGCCGCCTCGATGATCCACCTCATCACCGCCACCAAACACCGAATGGAATGGAAATATTTGCTAAACTCATTGCCCACATTATCCAAGATTTTTGTAAGAATTGTAAAACTATCACCTTTTTCCCCTTGGCCTACTCTGACCTTACTCTAACATCACCTATATCTTCTCTCGCATAAGAACATAAGTAAGGAGGAACACTGTAGCAGGCCTACTGGAACATACTAGGAATATCCTACTTAAACCCAAACATAAAAATGGAGGAACACAACTTCAGGATTACTGGCCCATACTAGGCAAGTCCTCAAAACCAACCAATCCCACCCACCCTCTTGCCAATCTTTTACCAAAGTTATCCAAGAATTAACTTCAATACCTTGGGTACTTGTATGTCTTATACAACAGTGTTTTTCTTTATTCCTGTACAACTGCTGAGACTCAGACTTGGCTGAAAAATTAAAATAAAAATACTTCTTTTTGCCAAAGAAATTATTTCCTCTTTGAATACGCTCGCGCACGCACGCACGCACGCACACACACACACACACACACACACACACACACACACACACACACACACAGAATCTACTTCTAATCAGTGTCCATCTTCTACTTCTAATTTATTCATAATTTCAGTGCCTGGCTCTGCAGGTTGGCTCAGTGCCAGTCATCAGGGATGTGCCAACATTGCCATCAGCCACACCTGGAGTAGTGGCAGAGGTGAAAGTGTCAGTCTATGCTGGAGGCCATGTAACAACCTGGTTGATCAACACGCTGTCTCGCTGGGTAATATCTTCGTTTGACGCCTCATCCAACGGTTGATAGATGTTGATGGAGAATTAGTGTGTGTGTGTGTGTGTGTGTGTGTGTGTGTGTGTGTGTGTGTGTGTGTGTGTGTAGCAGTAGTAGTTACTAGTTGTCAAAGGAACCTGTCGATAGATACTAGGTCTGTTTGCAGTGTGTGTGTGTGTGTATGTGTGTGTGTATGTGTGCGTGTATGTGTGTGTGTATGTGTGTGTGTGTGTGTGTGTAGCAGTATTAGTAGTTACTAGTTGTCAAAGGAACCTGTCGATAGATACTAGGTCTGTTTGCAGTGTGTGTGTGTGTGTGTGTGTGTGTGTGTGTGTGTGTGTGTGTGTGTGTGTGTGTGTATGTGTGTGTGTATTAGTTTCTAGAGCTCAAAACAGAGAACTTTCCCTCACAATCTACCAGCCAATAACGGGCCAAATACTTTTTTCATTTTAGGGCTCGATAAAGGTGTTGATTTATAGTTTTAATGGCACAGGAGAAAAACTTTAATATCACACATTATAATGTGATATTAATTAATTTATTTTAAGTAGAATCTCGGTAAGCCAGCGGAAGGTCTGCGTCATATGACTAAAAGCTGCGATGACTGGGTCATTATGTGACTAAGATAGGGGTCGGGAGGAGAAGTATCATGGCAATCATTAATTTAAGTCCTACGTAATTCTTGCTCTTGTTTTAACTTTTATTTCTTCTGACCAAAGCAAAAAAAGACAACACAAATGGAAAAAATTATTAATACGAGGTTTCACCTTCGTAATAAAACATTGTGTAGGTGACTCGTTTTACCAATAAAGTTTTTCCATTGTATGTGTTCTTTAACTAATATCGCACCTTGACTCCAGATTTGGAGAGTAGTACCAATGGATTCAATAACACACACACACACACACACACACACACACACACACACACACACACACACACATTAATGTGCCACTGCCAGGGGTGCCACGACACTGGCACTACCTGGAATCTAACTGTTCCACGATTCCATCGATCATTCATTACGTGCTGTCACTCTCCTATTGAATGGTCTCCTCTGTTAAGGATGTTAATTTTTTACGAGGACCCGAGTCATTTTTCTAATATTGCCTGTAACTCTACTAGTTTTTTTTATTTTATGATAGATTATGTTAATCAAGGTTAGTTTAGGTTAAATTATTTTATGTTAGGTTTTTTAATTTAGGTAAGGTTAGATTAGTTTAGGTTACGTTCGGTTATATTATGTTAGGGCGATTATGACTAGGCTAGGTTAGGTTAGGGAAAGTCTAAGTTAGGTTAGGTTAGGTTAAGAATAGGTTAAGCTAGGTTAGGGTAAGACTAGGTTAGGATAGGTTAGGGTAAGACTAGGTTAGGATAGGTTAGGGTAAGACTAAGTTAGGATAGGTTAGAATAACACTAGGTTAGGTTAGAGTAAGACTAAGTTAGAATTACTGATTTGTACAAATATAACTGATGTTACAAGAAGAGATTCGTTTAATTATCACTTCTGAAGATTAACTGTAGTTACAGTTGAACTTCATTTAACTTCAATGATACAATTCCAGTTATATGAGACACAAGGAAATTATTTCGTGCCTAAAAGCAAAGGTTTTCATCTTTACTTGACCTTGTTTGGTCAAGTATGTGGCTATTGTTTGGTCAAGTATGTGGCTATTGTTTGGTCCAGTGTGTGGCTATTGTTTGGTCTAGTACGTGGCTATTGTTTGGTCCAGTGTGTGGCTATTGTTTGGTCTAGTACGTGGCTATTGTTTGGTCCAGTGTGTGGCTATTGTTTGGTCTAGTACGTGGCTATTGTTTGGTCTAGTACGTGGCTATTGTTTGGTCCAGTGTGTGGCTATTGTTTGGTCTAGTACGTGGCTATTGTTTGGTCTAGTACGTGGCTATTGTTTGGTCCAGTGTGTGGCTATTGTTTGGTCTAGTACGTGGCTATTGTTTGGTCCAGTGTGTGGCTATTGTTTGGTCCAGTGTGTGGCTATTGTTTGGTCCAGTGTGTGGCTATTGTTTGGTCCAGTGTGTGGCTATTGTTTGGTCTAGTACGTGGCTATTGTTTGGTCTAGTGTGTGGCTATTGTTTGGTTCAGTGTGTGGCTATTGTTTGGTCCAGTGTGTGGATATTGTTTGGTCCAGTGTGTGGCTATTGTTTGGTCCAGTGTGTGGCTATTGTTTGGTCCAGTGTGTGGCTATTGCTTGGTCTAGTACGTGGCTATTGTTTGGTCTAGTGTGTGGCTATTGTTTGGTCCAGTGTGTGGCTATTGTTTGGTCCAGTGTGTGGATATTGTTTGGTCAAGTGTGTGGCTATTGTTTGGTCCAGTGTGTGGCTATTGTTTGGTCCAGTGTGTGGCTATTGTTTGGTCCAGTGTGTGGCTGTTGCTTGGTCCAGTGTGTGGCTGTTGCTTGGTCCAGTGTGTGGCTATTGTTTGGTCCAGTGTGTGGCTATTGTTTGGTCCAGTGTGTGGCTATTGTTTGGTCCAGTGTGTGGCTATTGTTTGGTCCAGTGTGTGGCTATTGTTTGGTCTAGTACGTGGCTATAGTTTGGTCTAGTGTGTGGCTATTGTTTGGTCCAGTGTGTGGCTATTGTTTGGTCCAGTGTGTGGATATTGTTTGGTCAAGTGTGTGTGGCTATTGTTTGGTCCAGTGTGTGGCTATTGCTTGGTCCAGTGTGTGGCTATTGCTTGGTCCAGTGTGTGGCTATTGTTTGGTCCAGTGTGTGTCTGTTGCTTGGTCCAGTGTGTGGCTGTTGTTTGGTCTAGTACGTGGCTATTGTTTGGTCCAGTGTGTGGCTGTTGCTTGGTCCAGTGTGTGGCTGTTGCTTGGTCCAGTGTGTGGCTGTTGCTTGGTCCAGTGTGTGGCTATTGTTTGGTCCAGTGTGTGGCTATTGTTTGGTCCAGTGTGTGGCTATTGTTTGGTCTAGTACGTGGCTATTGTTTGGTCTAGTACGTGGCTATTGTTTGGTCTAGTGTGTGGCTATTGTTTGGTCCAGTGTGTGGCTATTGTTTGGTCCAGTGTGTGACTATTGTTTGGTCCAGTGTGTGGCTATTGTTTGGTCCAGTGTGTGGCTGTTGCTTGGTCCAGTGTGTGGCTGTTGCTTGGTCCAGTGTGTGGCTATTGTTTGGTCCAGTGTGTGGCTATTGTTTGGTCTAGTACGTGGCTATTGTTTGGTCTAGTGTGTGGCTATTGTTTGGTCCAGTGTGTGGCTATTGTTTGGTCCAGTGTGTGGATATTGTTTGGTCAAGTGTGTGTGGCTATTGTTTGGTCCAGTGTGTGGCTATTGTTTGGTCCAGTGTGTGACTATTGTTTGGTCCAGTGTGTGGCTATTGTTTGGTCCAGTGTGTGGCTGTTGCTTGGTCCAGTGTGTGGCTGTTGCTTGGTCCAGTGTGTGGCTATTGTTTGGTCCTGTGTGTGGCTATTGTTTGGTCTAGTACGTGGCTATTGTTTGGTCCAGTGTGTGGCTATTGTTTGGTCCAGTGTGTGGCTATTGTTTGGTCCAGTGTGTGGATATTGTTTGGTCAAGTGTGTGTGGCTATTATTTGGTCCAGTGTGTGGCTATTTTTTGGTCCAGTGTGTGGCTATTGTTTGGTCCAGTGTGTGGCTATTGTTTGGTCCAGTGTGTGGCTGTTGCTTGGTCCAGTGTGTGGCTGTTGCTTGGTCCAGTGTGTGGCTGTTGCTTGGTCCAGTGTGTGGCTGTTGCTTGGTCCAGTGTGTGGCTATTGTTTGGTCCAGTGTGTGGCTATTGTTTGGTCCAGTGTGTGGCTATTGTTTGGTCCAGTGTGTGGCTATTGTTTGATCCAGTGTGTGGCTATTGTTTGGTCCAGTGTGTGGCTATTGTTTGGTCCAGTGTGTGGCTATTGTTTGGTCCAGTGTGTGGCTATTGTTTGGTCCAGTGTGTGGCTGTTGCTTGGTCCACTGTCTGGCTATTGTTTGATCCAGTGTGTGGCTATTGTTTGGTCCAGTGTGTGGCTATTGTTTGGTCCAGTGTTTGGCTATTGTTTGGTCCAGTGTGTGGCTATTGTTTGGTCCAGTGTGTGGCTATTGTTTGGTCCAGTGTGTGGCTATTGTTTGGTCCAGTGTGTGGCTATTGTTTGGTCCAGTGTATGGCTATTGTTTGGTCCAGTGTGTGGCTATTGTTTGGTCCAGTGTGTGACTATTGTTTGGTCCAGTGTGTGGCTATTGTTTGGTCCAGTGTGTGGCTGTTGCTTGGTCCAGTGTGTGGCTGTTGCTTGGTCCAGTGTGTGGCTATTGTTTGGTCCTGTGTGTGGCTATTGTTTGGTCTAGTACGTGGCTATTGTTTGGTCCAGTGTGTGGCTATTGTTTGGTCCAGTGTGTGGCTATTGTTTGGTCCAGTGTGTGGATATTGTTTGGTCAAGTGTTTTTGGCTATTATTTGGTCCAGTGTGTGGCTATTTTTTGGTCCAGTGTGTGGCTATTGTTTGGTCCAGTGTGTGGCTATTGTTTGGTCCAGTGTGTGGCTGTTGCTTGGTCCAGTGTGTGGCTGTTGCTTGGTCCAGTGTGTGGCTGTTGCTTGGTCCAGTGTGTGGCTGTTGCTTGGTCCAGTGTGTGGCTATTGTTTGGTCCAGTGTGTGGCTATTGTTTGGTCCAGTGTGTGGCTATTGTTTGGTCCAGTGTGTGGCTATTGTTTGATCCAGTGTGTGGCTATTGTTTGGTCCAGTGTGTGGCTATTGTTTGGTCCAGTGTGTGGCTATTGTTTGGTCCAGTGTGTGGCTATTGTTTGGTCCAGTGTGTGGCTGTTGCTTGGTCCACTGTCTGGCTATTGTTTGATCCAGTGTGTGGCTATTGTTTGGTCCAGTGTGTGGCTATTGTTTGGTCCAGTGTTTGGCTATTGTTTGGTCCAGTGTGTGGCTATTGTTTGGTCCAGTGTGTGGCTATTGTTTGGTCCAGTGTGTGGCTATTGTTTGGTCCAGTGTGTGGCTATTGTTTGGTCCAGTGTATGGCTATTGTTTGGTCCAGTGTGTGGCTATTGTTTGGTCCAGTGTGTGGCTGTTGTTTGGTCCAGTGTGTGGCTGTTGTCAGTGCCTGACTGACTCCACCTGAGGTAACTCTCTCCACTGTATGTTCTTGTACCAGCCATAATGTTTTAACTTATTTCATTATTTTAATTTGTGACTCACTCACGCACTCACCCCCTCGTTCATGCACTCCTTCATTCACTCATGCACTCATTCACTCACGCACTCCCTCATTCACTCACGCACTCCCTCATTCACTCACGCACTCCCTCATTCACTCGCGCACTCATGCACGGGAAGGGTTGAGAGGGGGAGAGCTCTCCATTTATATATTAACAATGACATGTCCCTTCGCGCACGTTTCCCCTTCTCACCCTCTCCCTCTGCCCCCTTCCCCTCCCCCTATCCCACACCCCTCCTCCTCTCATCCCTCCATCAATATTGTCCAACGGATCTGCTTGTTACAGTCCAAGTAAAAATTCGAATTCATTTTCAGAATTTAAACGCGAAAACTTCAGCTCGATTTGGGAGTTTTATTCACATTAAAACTTATGATAAAACAACAGTCAAATTAAAGTAGATAGAAATAGATGGGAATATTGAGTTGGTCGAGGACCACTCTTACATGTAGATACCACAGACCAATAAATTTTAAATGCAGAAATTTCGGATCATTCAGCATTAGATATTAAAATGGTCCGAAATTTCTGTATTCCTGCTTTATATAAGAATCCCAGACTAAATAAACCTTATATACAAGGAATTCAGACAAGTCAGTCGTAGATTTAGAGATCCCAGACCAAACAGAATAGAGTGCCCAGCGGAAGTCTTCCCTCTCAGGCGGATAGATTTCATCAATTGATAGAAGGAAGCCGTTTTGTGTGATGGAATACGCCAACACTGCTGGTTGTGTTAAGTCGCACCTCACATGTGTGTTTGTGACTTGATAAAGCCTACTGTGTGGGGGAAACCTCGTCAGTAAACCCTCATAACACTAAGAGTATACTATATCGGCAGGTTAACAAGTAACAGTCGCCTCTGTATTGGACCAAAGCCCAATGTGCAGACGAACCGTCTCGTCAGTTAAGATGCCGAAGTGTTGCCTGTGTGTTTTATTTATCAGTAAAACTTTCACGTAACTGCATTTGTGTTACCTTAACACAGTGTGAATATTTCATATAACTACCTTTCATAGCTAGCTTTTGTTCCCTTACTGTGTAACTATCGTGTAGAGTAGCAGCAGAATACTGCTGATAAATGCAATTTGGTTTACTGTAAAAAATGGTCCAGAGTGTTCCTCATGGATCCAGCCTCTCATGCTGGTCCGCACGATAGTACCAAACTAGATTTCAAACTAAAATGATTCCCTCGCTTTGATGGCCTCTAAGGCTTGTATGAAGTTCTGGAGACCATCAAGATATTGATCCTGGGTTTGTTTCCCATGAACTATACCAAGTATACCGAACCAGTGATGACCCTCAACAGTGCCCTGTATTTAGTACCCTGTATCCAGTACCCTGTATTTAGTACCCAGTATCCAATACCCTGTATTTAGTACCCAGTATCCTGTATTAAGTATCTTGTATCCAGTACCCTGTACACGCCCACATTCATGTACACGATACCAGTTAGAGGAAGGAGAACATTACAACAGTCTGGCTAACATAATTCACAGTTATTCATGAATGTTGTTCAGTTTTGTCCAAATGAAGGCTACTTCTGTACACTAGTTATGTTTTATTAAAATAATCACGAGGTCGTTCAGAGAAGGATCTTAATGCCGGTAAAATGCTCTTGATTTAAAGAATGTATGACCCCTACAGATTCAACGATTTCCCAAAAGAATAACAATAATAATAATAATAACTTAATATATTAATAACTATAACAATTATAACTATAATAATAACGATTAATAACTATCATAGTAATAATTATTATTAATACTGCAACGATAAGAATACTCAAATTGTGCCAAAGATGCGAAGATAAACCTGTACATAACTTTCAAATCCTTTACTGTTCAAGTATGTTTGTTATTGTACAGGTGAGTTAAATATTAGGGTTCGATTCCAGGTGGGATTTGTTGCATTATAGCGAATATTGAAAGACGTGTGGCGATGTTGTGGGTCTGGAGGTGGAAAGTAGAGTATCTGCACTCTGAATGATGGATAGGGATGTTAAAAGCATTATTAATGGTGCGATGGTAGTGGTAGTAGTGGTGCTGTGGTGGTAGTGGTAGTAGTGGGACTGTGGTAGGTTGTGTTAGTAGTGGTGCTGTGGTAGGCAGTGGCAGTAGTGGTGTTGTGATAGGGAGTGTTAGTAGGGAGTGGGGTGGCAGGGAATGTGGTAGCAGGGAGTGTGGTGGCAGGGAGTGTGATAGCAGTGAGCATGATGGCAAGGAGTGTTTTGGCAGGGTGTGGTGGCAGGGAGTGTAGTAGCAGGGAGTGTGTTAGCAGGGAGTGAGTGTGGTAGCGGGGAGTGTGGTAGCGGGGAGTGTGGTAGCAGGGAGTGTGGTGGTAGGTGTCATTGCTGTGTTTAGTCAAGCTTCTTGTAAACGTATAATGGTGTTGGTAGCGTGTTTAGGGTAATCCGCTTACTACCACTGTGTGTGTGTGTGTGTGTGTGTGTGTGTGTGTGTGTATTTTCACTTCAGTGTGCATGTGCGTGTTCGGTCCACCACCTTGCATGGCTTCGTTTTTGTTAGGATCGCAACGGGAACAACAGTGAAGCATAGTGATAGACGACCTAGGCAACGACCTAGACAACGACCTAGACAACGACCTAGGCAACAACCTAGACAACGACCTAGACAACTACCTAGATGACCATCTTAACGAAGCAGCAACGAAAACCATAACATGGAATCTAATGACAAAACTACCACAGGTTTAACCTTCCTATAATAATAATAATAATATATTATTATTATTATTATTATTATTATTATTATTATGTATTCTTAGCCAATATGAAAGTTCTGAGCAACAGCTGCATATATGCTAAGAGATGTGTATACACGAAGTGTATGTTCATCGACAGATATATTCATGCTAGATGAATTTCTCTCATTATATAAACAAGAACTCGCCTAAAGTCATACTTGCAGTCTGGAAGTGTTGACTGGTGGTGCACAGGTGACGGGCATCTTATGATGACCCTTCAGTGCACTAACATTAGTCTCCGTACTGAAGAACATTCATTTTCACGTCTGTTGACAAGAAGTGAAATCAATATTTCAAGGAAAGCGAAGTATAATGTATAATGCATGTACAATGAGCGTGTGTTTAATGTATATATATATAATGTTGCGTATGAGTAATGAGTGAATAGTTATGTGGTGGGGCGATGTGCGGGAGTAAAAGATAACGAATCTAATACAGTGTGCGAGTTGTCACAGTTGCTTTTTGCTGATGATATTTCTTTGGAATGATAATGAAAAGAGGTTGCAAAGTGTTGCAACCCCTGAATGGGTTGCAATATATATAATGTATATTATGATTATGAATATAATGTATATTACCTTCTCATATAATTTTATATTGCTTATATTTGCGATAATAGCTAAATCGTAAATGTATTGCTTTATATTATTATTTGACTTAGCTTCCTTTTGTGAGGCAGGATGTAACATATTATGTGCTCAGTTCAAGTCTTGATTGTCTAACTACTGTAATTATCGCTCTTTGCTTGTTACTCTGCCGGCTTCAGTTACTGAGCAGCAACTGTCCACGGAGCTATCACGTGATCGAGGGGGGGGGGTGTCCTCACCTCGCCTGAAGTATTCAGTCTGATATACTTTCTCTTGGTGGTTGGACAGATCGTCTGTCTCATTATTCTTGTTAGTTCTGGAGAGACTGTTCACAGAACATTGTATAGACTTAGTGATTTTCGACGTTGTACTGAGGTTGTGTGTCTCATAGACACTCTGAGCAACTCTGGTCCTGAGCTGTAGCTTCTGACCTAACTTGTACTGGTATCTGTGTATTATCACAGTCGGGGATTTTCTTATGCTGAACTTAGATTTAGTAGTATGGGAGTTTTGTGACTTTTGTGGAGGATCTGCAGATGGTCCCTACTTAGTGTCGTTATATTATCTCCTGGTTCCTGATTCTGTGTCGCAGTTGCTTGTGGTATTGCTATTGGATTTAGCATTCTTTTTATTGTTCAAGCAGACTGTTCTGACTGCCAGTTGGTCAAGAAGTTAGTTTATTCGAGATCTTTTTCAGTCACTTGTTTAAGTCTAGTCGAGTCGTGAGAAATAGCGAACTACTAAGAGCACTTACACTCATACACACTTACTTATACATATTTGTAATATCTTATTAAATGTTAATGTACCAGACGGTACTTAAGAATTATAAATGCGATATGTGTTTTCAGCACAATAATACTGTACTCGAGAGAAGTGATTATTATTATTTTGATTATTAATTTAATTTACTTTGATAATATACCTCTAGACGATACTCAATAAATTTATTAAATTTTATTTTCTCTAGTTAGTAACCTACCTGCTGTAATCCTAAAGCACTAATAATTCATACTGAATTCTAATGGATAATTGGACAAGGATACTGACTTCTTGTTACGAAAACCCAGTAACAGGCTGGATGCTAGAAGGGCAGTCCTCTCTAGTATTCACTGGAGATCTCTAAGCTTTTAGAATCGCGTTTTTTGTAACACAAAGACTATGGACCAATTTGGGAGGATATTGAAAAGAAGAAATTTAGAGTGGACATAGGAAAAAAAAGCAAAGAGAGGAGAGTAACAAAAATCTAGGCAATGAAAGATTAGATGACAGATTGGAGGGAGTCTTGAGGCAGTAAATGTGATCAGATACTTAAGATTAAACTTCTCGAAGGATGAATCTATAAAAGGCAAGGTGAAGCATTGAACTGACGAAGGAAAAGAAAGGTGGATGGTGCAGTGAGGCATCTGTGGACTCAAAGAGCTTTATTCATGGAGTAAAAGGGGAAATGTAACAGAGTGCAGGTGTAACAACAATACTGTATGAGTTTGAGCCATGAGTTTTGAAAGTTGCAGCAAGGAGGCGTCTGGAGGTAGTAGAGATATTGTGCTTGAGAGCAATATGTGGTGTGAAAATAATGCAGAGAAATAGGAATTTGAAATATATATATATATATATATATATATATATATATATATATATATATATATATATATATATAGAGAGAGAGAGAGAGAGAGAGAGAGAGAGAGAGAGAGAGAGAGAGAGAGAGAGAGATCGCAAATATCGCCTTATTTTCTGTGATAATATATGCATAAAATTTGTGATGTATAAAGTAAATATAAATAATATACATAAGTATTCATTTGTAAGCTTCATCATAATTATTCAGTTGACAGCTTCATGAATAAAAAAATTATGCGCCAATTTAAATATGCAAAAACCTAATGAAGCACAATTTTACGCATATATACATTCACGCACACTTCCTGGTACGTAAACACTTACCTCCACACGTACATTCAAACACACACACACGCACACACACACACACACGCGCACACACACGAGCACACGCACACGCACACGGAATAGCCTAGAAAGTGATGTGGTGGAGGCAGGAACCATACATAGTTTTAAGGCGAGGTATGATAGAGCTCATGGGGCAGGGAGAGAGAGGACCTAGTAGCAATCAGCGAAGAGGCGGGGCCAGGAGCTGTGACTCGACCCCTGCAACCACAAATAGGTGAGTACAAATAGGTGAGTACACACACACACACAACGTATCTACAAGCAAATTCACCCTCTTATTCTATTATACCTACATTCCTCTCTGTTTCCTCTCTTCTTATATCAGTCTTCTCTTCCTTTCCATCCTTCTCTGCTCCATCACTTCCCTTTTGTCATAACTTTTATCCTTCTGTTCCATTCCTACTTTTTTCTTCCCATCTGCCTCATTCTTTCTTCACTCTCTTCCTCTCCCCCTCTATCCTTCTCTTTCCTCACTGTTTCTCCTCCTCTGTCCTCCCATTCTCTTCTCTGCTCCTCTTCTATAACTTTATATCTTCCCCTCTTTCTTTTTCTTCCTTTCCCCTCACCCTCTCATGCTTTCTCCCTCTCCGTTCCTACACAATATGTAAATAACTTAATTACACAAATAACTCCTACATAAGATATTCACGATGTTTCGGTCCAAGTTAGAGCGAAACGTCGTCATGGGTTCCTCTGTGCGGGGGATATTTGTGTTTTGTTCCAGTCTCGGTATTGTGACTATTTTTTAAGGTTTATTAACTATTCAAATTAATATCCAAGAAAAGAATCAAGGGGAAAAAATCAATCGAATTATTGTGAAATGTTATCAGCACTAGTCCTAAGATGGAGACACCGGAAGTAGAGGCCTAAGATGGAGATACCGGAAGTAGAGTCAAAGAAATGTGATACACATAAGCCATTCAGGTGACTCATGAAGACTGCAGGTGACACAAACACTGCAGGTGACACCTAAATCATCGGGCAGCTGACACAAATTGATAAGGTTAAATCTACAGGGATCAGACGTCACCTAATTCAATTATATTTTTATTTAATTAAACCAGTGTTAATGTTTTGTTAGGTAGCGTAGTTTTGCTGGTTTAAATTAGAACTGATACGGTTTTAAATAAAGTGGGGATCGTTAAAGTTAATAGAGTGGTAGGGTTAAGTGATACATTGGTGTTGGTTTAAGTTAGTAGTAGGGAAGATTTAAATATGTGCATCAATAAAACATCTATATTTTCGAAACTTTTCGCCTACACAGTAGGTTTTTTCAGTCAGATAGAGAGTAGACAGCAGACGCGGTGGAGAGGTAAACATGATGTGATCAGTCCCTCAACTTGAATTAGTTTGGAGGTGGTCAGTCCCTCAACCTTGAAGAAGTTTAGAGGGGGATCAGTCCCCCAGCCTGGAGAGGTGTTCTGATCCATAGTCTTGAACAGTGTGATGCTGAACCATGAGGACAGAGCCTTTAATAATGCTCAAGGTGAATCGTCGAAAATCTAGATGAAGTCACAACAGGCAGGTTCCACTAGACGAAGATAGGACTCGGGAAATTGAGAAGTGATACAGGAAGCCAAGTGACCCTCTTAAATTTAACCTTTTTTGCTCATAACTAGTGATTTGTAAATGGTCCAAGTTGGCCCGAAACATCGTCGTAAGCTCATCTCTCCTATGGGCGGGTTATTTGTGTATTGATTTAGCAATAAAGTTGTGCATGATGTCCTCTGTACCAAGATGCCGTTGTGTTGCTGTGTCATACTGGTGTCATTATAACTGTGGTACACAATGCCAACAAGTAGATGAATGAGACACATGTGTACCACTTGTGTACCTTTGTTTTTATTATCATAACAGAGTTGCAGGTGCAAGTGAAGCAATGTTGCTTCACAGCACCCAGTTCTTCCTCTTAATAACAGACTGCATTTCACTGTTGCAAAGACAGTTAAATGGGTGACTGCTAAAGGTGCTTTAAAGAGAGAAAATCCAATATAATTTTTTTTCTAATACGGTGGGTTGGTTCTTGTTTTCTCTTCGTGCGGAAGAACGTTTTATTTCCTTTATCTCATACTTCATTTAATTCCTTTGTGGGGGTTTTAAAACTTTTAGTTTTTATAAAGACAGAAGGCAAATTTAATCTAACTAAACCTAACTTAGCGTAACTAACCAAGCGTTAAGTAACTTGGCCTAAATAATGTAAATTGAAAAAAAATGCTGCAAATCGTATGAGAGAACTCCACATAACATTTACAAGGGAAGTAGCACCATTGTTGGAGGCCAGCACGCCTAAATGAGCTGGACAAAGGCTTCATGAGTGGCGGTATGTCTCTTACACGACCACAACAATGTTCATCCAAAGCTTAGTTCGCCCATGAGCTCACCAACACCAGCTGATGTTTGTAACATTAATGTTTACTAACAAAAGCTCATGTTTATAACATTTAATGTTTACTTGGGAAGAAACCAAAGAGCCTAGATGGAATTAAGCCACATTTCTTGGTTATCTTGAATTATCCTGGGCTTAATGTGTCTTTTGGGGATAATAAGCCAGAAAAAGCCTTCTTCATCTTTCTTCTTCTAATTCCCATTCTTCTTGCTTTCCGGCTTTTTAATAATAACGTTCTTTCATATTAATTACATTTTACAAATATATCAACACACTAACGCACTAGTGGATAATTCGTGTAAAAAATGCATAATAAAATAGACACAAGGTACATAAAAATAAACCATACCACGGGCGGGAATAGAACTCGCGATCAAAGAGTCTCAAAGCATAAAAATGTTATTTTCTCGACGATTCACCTATTTCGAGAAAAAGTTCCAAGCCAATTGAGACCTTTACAAGGTTTACAGAAGGAATACGAGAAATAATAGTAACTTACATTCCATTTAGTGCCGTGTGTTGTTCAACTATTTCCGTGGTCCGACACAGTGCACGTTCGTCAACGAACAAATTAGATTACACACCTATAAAATGCGATGTAAAATGCTTCGCGTGTGATGTGTTAGTGTGAGCGAGGCGTGCGTGTGTGTGTGTGTGTGTGTGTGTGTGTGTGTGTGTGTGTGTGTGTGTGTGTGTGTGTGTGTGTGTGTGTGTACTCGCCTAGTTGAGGTTGCAGGGGTCGAGTCCAAGCTCCTGGCCCCGCCTCTTCACTGGTCGCTTCTAGGTCACTCTCCCTGAACCGTGAGCTTTATCATACCTCTGCTTAAAGCTATGTATGGATCCTGCCTCCACTACATCGCTTCCCAAACTATTCCACTTACTGACTACTCTGTGGCTGAAGAAATACTTCCTAACATCCCTGTGATTCATCTGTGTCTTCAGCTTCCAATTGTGTCCCCTTGTTACTGTGTCCAATCTTTGGAACATCCTGTCTTTGTCCACCTTGTCAATTCCTCTCAGTATTTTGTATGTCGTTATCATGTCCCCCCTATCTCTCCTGTCCTCCAGTGTCGTCAGGTTGATTTCCCTTAACCTCTCCTCGTAGGACATACCTCTTAGCTCTGGGACTAGTCTTGTTGCAAACCTTTGCACTTTCTCTAGTTTCTTCACGTGCTTGGCTAGGTGTGGGTTCCAAACTGGTGCCGCATACTCCAATATGGGCCTAACGTACACGGTGTACAGGGTCCTGAATGATTCCTTATTAAGATGTCGGAATGCTGTTCTGAGGTTTGCTAGGCGCCCATATGCTGCAGCAGTTATTTGGTTGATGTGCGCTTCAGGAGATGTGCCTGGTGTTATACTCACCTGTGTGTGTGTGTGTGTGTGTGTGTGTGTGTGTGTGTGTGTGTGTGTGTGTGTGTGTGTGTGTGTGTACTCACCTAATTGTGGTTGCAGGGGTCGATTCATAGCTCCTGTGTGTGTGTGCAAGTGTATCCGTCAACTAGTCTGACGAACATTTTATTTTCCTTAATGTTTCTAAAAAAAAGGCACATATATAATACCTGGATGTTTGTCGAGGTTTTTTCATTTCATTAGATTTTTAAAGTTTTAGCAATCAGTGGACAGATAAAGTTCATATAAGTGAAATATCTCAATAAATATCATAATATTACCCATGCTTTCAATATTATATATATATATATATATATATATATATATATATATATATATATATATATATATATATATATATATATTTGCATATAATACCATATCTTACTCTAGGTGTTAATAACAACACTGATTTTATGCCCCCCAAAAAGTAGGTATCGTCTCAGTGAGAGCTGCGAGAGCCATACACGAGTTAACCCTTCGTCGGGCAAGGGGCCCTAAAATTAGAAATTCGAACTGAACTCCCTATGGTGGATAGAGTAACTCAATATAAGGTCAATGAGCCTATATAAATGGAATTCTGATGGTTACTTTTCAAGCAACTGCAAATCTCCGAAGCACGAAAATTTACGCCCTTGCCCGACATAGGGAGTAAAAATCTGAATGTTGCAAACTGTGCAATTGTTAATAAAACACCCAATAACTATTTTTTAAATTTATTATACAAACAGACAATATCAAAAACATAAATGGAACTTGTATCAAAACAGTGTGTATGTATTAGAAAAATATAAAAATGAAACAAATAGCAACAAGGACACATTGCAAAGGGATAAAACTTTCAAGTCCCATATTGCTGAGATTCATGAGGAAGACCAATTATTCTTGTTCCTAATTCATAGTATGGTAGTCCCTGAAACAATTTCTATTACTCTTTATGCACAGATTTACTTTGCATACAGAACACTGAAATGAGGATGTGACATATTTCTTCGAGTTGCTGCAATACTTGCAACTAAACCTTTCTTTTTCTTCACTAATTTCTGCTTTTTGGCTGGCCTTTCTTCCTCCTCATCATCATTTGACACCTCTGCATCCATTGGCAAATATTCATCATCACTATCCAGCAATTCTGGGTCATCTACTTCTGGTTCTGAGTCACTGTCCTCCAAAATGCAGACATATTTTGACCTGGTGCTGGAGGGCTCTCCATAAAACAAATTCTCATTGATCTGGAAGGACAATAAAAACCTTCTGTATAGATCCAGACCACTACAGAATTCATATATACAATAGAATTTTTTTTATAAATATTTATTTTACTGAAATTGTACTATGTCACCTCTCGGGCAGCCATGAAAATTTGTGGGCTTCCTTTGTTGCACTTTTTTTAACTGCATGCTACACTCACATTATGCTTCACAGGGACTTTATGTATATATCAAAATATGCCTAAACTATTCATGTATGCACTAAACACAACAATAAGTACTTACAGACATTGTAGAGGGTAAAATCCAAGAGTATATTAGTGACACTGGATGGAAAAAACCCACTCTGGGCGAAGCCAAGCCACAAATGTTTATGTTTTGTTCTCTCAACCAATGGGAAGGCGGCAAACGCCATCACCATATTGTTACATACTGATAATCTGTTTCAATTATAAAAAGTATGCCACTCTTAGGGTATATTATAAGGAGACGCTTAAACCATTGAGGGACTATCAACACCACCACCTGACCTGTAGGTCAGGTGCTGGTGCTGACCTGTAAGGTCAGGTGCTGATCTGTAAGGTCAGGTGCTGACCTGTAAGGTCAGGTGCTGACCTGTAAGGTCAGGTGCTGACCTGTAAGGTCAGGTGCTGACCTGTAAGGTCAAGTGCTGGTGCTGACCTGGAAAGTCAGGTACTGGTGCTGACCTATAAGGTCAAGTGCTGGTGCTGACCTGTAAGATCAGGTGCTGGTGCGTAAGCTACCTCACCATGTATAGTGTAGTGAGATAGAATCAGTTTAACAAGGACTCCTGAAATGCTAAAATGTCTTGACTTCTGATGGATTGTGTGAAATACTTCGATCAAGGTTCCTGAAGACACTGTCGTTTGTATGCAGGATTTTTGTATAAACTGGTCAGTGTATTCGCTCCAGTGCCTAGGAGGACGTCCGGGAATGAGACTTCACTGTCCTCTAGTGTGAAGTCAAAACATAATTCCACGTTGTTGGTCTTAGTGTCGAGTTTTCTGGGATGAACACATCGACTCCTCCTGATCGTCAACCATTCTTCTCTGTATTGGACCGAGGAAACCACTAACTGGCGAAACGTTTCCAAAATAAAGACAACCAAGTGTTGCATAAGTGTCTGGAACATTAACGAAGACAAATCTACAAGTACAGATTTTTAAACCCAAATCAATAAGCAGACACACAATCCTCTCTCATTTGGTCCCATCATTCCTCATCCTCTTATCCTCCCGTACCATTCCAACAACTCAACACTCAAGGGTCTCATCCTCTTCTGTAGAGACGCTCTTAGCCCAGCGAATTTCATATTTCCCGTATGCATGAGATGAGAGGAAGAGTGAAGTAAAAACGACAGATACAAGAAGCGATTCTGAGTGATGTCAGGATGTCATAGGGAAGGAAATTTGGAAGCAGAAAGACATATGGACAGAAAGAGAAATTTGAGAAAAGATGAAAAAAAATATATTTTTTTAAAATATTTATATATGGAAAATGTTTTAGGGGCAAATATAAATTTAGCATATGAAGTCAACCGTTAAAATATTCAATAAATAAATCGCTAAATAACAGGTGGCAGGAAAAACTCATTTCTCATAAATTACATTAATTTTCAAGGTTTCGATGAATCAATCATAATCAACAGAAATTATGATGAGTTACAAATAACAAACCAGATTAAAAATAATGAAAAAACCAGAGAGGAACCAGTTTGTGTTCTACTTTAGGAAAGGTTGGAGTGAAACTGACCCAGCTCCACTGTGGTCAGACCGAGGTCAACACCAAGAGAACACTGGCACGACGGTCACACCACTGTTACAATGTAAACAGTGTGTGTGGGCCATTAAGCTTAGGTTTGAACTACTTAATATCCGAACACACCGACACTAATTTGGATCTGTCTCTAATTTGTTTTATTATAATGGTATTGAGCACAGTTCTTGTCATGTACATTTGTATAAGAGTTGTGGATTTTTTCTTGGTGATTGATTCACCAAAACGTTAACAGTAAATGTGCATGTATGAGTAAAGAGCTTTTCCTGCTACCTTCATGTAATACACTGGAACTTCAGTCTTTAAATAAACAAACAAAATCAATACATATGCATGTATAAGGTAACAGTAAACAGGTGACATCACAATATGAAGAAAAAGTGAATTTCCAAGCGATTTCGTGATTTCTCACATTATCACATTTCGAGAGGCATCACGAAAGCGATTAGAAGTTCACTATTTTTTCACATGGTTTTTTACATTATATATATATATATATATATATATATATATATATATATATATATATATATATATATATATATATAGTGTGTGTGTGTGTGTGTGTGTGTGTGTGTGTGTGTGTGTGTGTGTGTGTGTGTGTGTGTGTGTGTGTGTATGGATACATCACACATTTTCAAATGTTATAATTTAATAATTGCATTGTAGAATATAAAGTGGTTATGTAAGTAATTTGATACTCCATTACTCTTAATTGAGCCCCATGGAAACACTATTTTCCTTGCTCTCCCACTAGCCTGGCTAGCTAGCCAGGCTAGTGATATGCTGAGTTCCAGTTCTTGATCCCGCAAGGGAGATTCCTTGATGCTGGTGAGGGACTCTTGATCTAGAGAATTGGATCTGTGCTCTGGTTCCCAGAATTGAGCCTGAATGCCTTCCATCTCCCCTGCCCCCCCCAGAGACTATAATCCCTACGTGTTTAGAGCTTCCCATGGAAATAATATTAATCCAGTTCTTGGACCCGTCTTTTATCTTTCCTTTCCCCAGTGTTATTTAATTTTTTACAGTGTTTTACAATGTTAGGTTAAAGTTCCTAACTTTATTTACAAGCTAAGAGCTGTTACCTACATCAGCTCATTCGAAAGCCCTTTTATTATGAGACGTACAAATAGGGAACAGGATGAAGTTGGAGCCATCTGTTGGCCGGCGATTCCATAAATTTTACATATTCGGTTTTAAATCATGTTAACTGTTTTGTCTATTCTCTCCAGTGTTACCTAGGTCTCTAGCACCGTGTAGGCTACCTGCAAGGGCCATTTTGATCAAGTTATCTTTATTAAATTATCAAGTCATTAACTGTAAACCATTATGTTAAAATAATGATTTACTCTGATTAACATATTTCCTCACCACTTTGTTAAGGTCTCGTCATCTTCCGAATATTGATGACACTTTGGTCCATCTCTGAACATTATCAAGTGGCAGCAGCAGTGACTTGATAAAGGTCCTGTACAGACTGAAATGTCTACAGCTTCCTCTCCAAAGTGGGTATTAGGTGAAAATTGTTGGAGCCAAGTTATTGTGACTTTTATTCCTCAAACTTAGAACATCTTACTTAATGGACCAACTTGTGGAGGATAAATAGAATTCCACAGAGACGTTTTCTTTGTCTTATTTTTAAGTTTCTATTTTTTTTTTTATCTCTGTCTACTTCAGAAGAGAATATAATGATCGAGAATATGTAATGAATTGTTATAAAATTATATTGTTTTCTTACTGCAAGCATAATATTGCAAAGAATGAATGTATTGAATAATTGTAAACACTTATTTGATTATATTTCATATGGGAATGAAAATCACGACTCTTATCATTATAAAATATTGAATAATAGACAAGTGCAACTGTTGGGTACGTCTATTGCTGAAACATCGGTATTTTATATCATTTTCAACACAAAATGTTGAATTCACAGGCTAAGAGTTGTTATTCTGTCTCAGCTCATTTTCCTGCTACGACACTCTAACATCCTCCTGGGAAGCGATGCAAAATACTTGGGTAACATCCAGGTACCTATTGACTGCTAGGTGAACAAGGGCAGCAGGTGCATCGAAACATGCCCAACATCTCTACTTGTGCAGGGATCTTTCCACTTGTTCAGGAATTGAAGCCGCTACCGCTTGAGCACGAGCTTTTATCGTTTTTCTCCTTTTCTCATTCTCTCGCTATCTCTCGTCTCTCCATCCATTGAGAATAATTTACAACAACGTGGCTGCAGTTTACTGCAAGTGTGGAGTGTATGTGTCGCCTCATTCTTGGTTACTTCGTCTCCACCTCCTGAAATCACTCCAGACCAATGTGGCTTGCTAGCTGGTGCAGAATACTTCTAATGAAAGGCAGGTGTTCGATGGGTACACTAAGAGAAAACTCATTAAGTGTAAGGGGACAAAGGTCTTTAAATCAGTTCCTGATCGGCCTTGATTTATAGCATACGCTGAAGTGCGTGTGGCTGGCTCCAACAGACTTGTCGATCAGGCCAAGCAACCGGGTGGCTCGACCTGTGATCGGGCCAACAGGGCAATTACTCCCGAAATCGACTCAAGGTAACTAAGTGCTTTTCCAGCTCCAGGATCACATCAGGCTAGGTCATAGCATCAGTTCCGAGATTTGCGTGAAGTTATAAGCAGCGATCTGAAATACACCAGACAATTTCTTGCTGCAAACATCAGAGTCAACAGGATACTTGACTTCATAGCGAGGTACTTGGAATCCATACTAACACTGTATAACACGCCCATCAGGCACTAAAACACTATATCCATTTCAGACCTCCTTCCCCCCTAGACAAACTTGAGAGAGTACTGAGAACACAAACAAAATTCTTGCTTGTTTTAGCAAATCATCTGAAGAAGTAAATCACTCAACCTGTTCTCTTTCAGGTTAGGTTAAGTAAGGTTCATCAGGAAACAGGACAAGTGTTTCCTGACGCTGGTCTTAGTTATATGATGATCCAATGGAGCTTTTGGTCATCTGACAGAGGCCTTCCACTGGCTTATTCTTCCACCCTTTTAAAAGTTATGGTTATCAATATATCTATTAGATTAAACAAGTAGAACTAAGCGAAAGAAGGAATAGAACTGAACAATAGACGAAGCGTATAGATAATTTCTTCAAATAATTCCTCTCTCATATAAATTCCATGCATTTTTTATTCTGTGGCACGGTATAGTATGTTTTGCCTTTTTTTTTATGCCGGCAGTAGCCAGAGGGAGAGGAGGGAAGAGAGAGAGCCTTTTGCTTTATTTTTCTTGCTCTTAACTATCCCAATAATAGTTGATACTCCTTAATTAAAGTAGCGGTAGATAATCCTTCTAGACAGAGCCTCGATGAAGACTCTTCAAGTCTTACGCAATCTGCCTTGCCCTTGTTCACCTTTAAGACTCTTACGTTATTTCCTTTTCTTATTCTTCCCCTCCGTATCATCATCCTTCTCTCCCTCCCTTTCTTTTTTTTTCTCTACCTCCCTCTCCTCTCCTTTGCTACACCTTTTCCTTCACATTATCCCGTTTCTCCCTCCTCCTCCTCTTACTACTGCTGCTGCTTTTATCACCCATTTTCTCATAATCTTCTCATATCTCTTCTATATTTTCTTCTCTCCCCTTCCTCCTCATCATCATCAGCGCTTCCTAGTAATTATCGACCAATTAGCTTAACTTCAGTACTTGGTAAACTCATAAAAATATTCATTCAATATAAAATACTGCGACATTTATAGGGTCGTCAATTAATTACCAACTCTCAACATGGATTCTCACAGCATCGTAGATTTTGTGTTCCAAAACTTGATTTCTTTAGGAATAGAGTAATCCTAAAAGGGAGGTGGTTTGATGCCGGTGAGGAGCATCTGATCCAGGGAATTTGAACTACTTTCCTCTTCCTTGGATCGTATCTGGCTTGCTTGTTCCCCAGGAATGTCTCTCTCTCTCTCTCTTTCACTGTTTATGCATCGTGGTGCATACAATAAATACACATATATACATCAATGCACCACGCAGAAAGATCGCTGTTAGCATGATTCGAAACTACTACTGGGGACGGTCAAGATTCCCAGGCAGTGCTCTAGTCCACTCGGCTACACAAATGCCACACAGACTGGGCAACCTGGCTCAAAAGCCATGTTTCTTTCCCAGCCCGGGCACGTCAGTGAGCCTCGAGAATGCTTGGGAATCTTGACCGTCCTTTCCGCAGTTGGAACATAATTTCTTGTTTTTAATGAGACAGTCAGTCGTCGAATGGTGATAAGAATAACAGTTCCAGCAGGCTGAGACGAGCAAAATGTTCTGGTTCGATGTGTCGTGGATGGCTAGTAGATGGCTAGTTATATCGATGTTAGAAAAAAATGAGTCTGACCATTGAAGGAGCGTTTGGAATTTTGGTCATGTCAATAGAGGCCCAAGTGTTTTGTTCCTTTATAGAGGTCTTCAGGTCAGCAGTTGATAGGGAAGTGATCTCGTCCAACCGTTTGACAAAAGCAGAACACTTTGCCAGCAGGAAAGGTGAAGACATTGAATTGTCGGTCACTGAGTATCTTCACTGCGGTGTCGTCTATAAGTTTCGAAGCTTCATTATCGTCAGTACAGACGACAATGAAGGAGTCTTTCAACGAGTGGATAACTGTAAATTTTAGCTGCAAGCAGGTCTTTACAGCGGCAGCAAGGGCAAGTTTGGTCCAATGGGGATCGTAGGAGACTGGAAAGAGAAGTCAGTGCTTCTGCGACTGCACAGGGCGAGGTCTACAGAACCAAAATGTGTGATTTGCCCTCGTCGAATAAGGCAAGTGATAATTTGTGTACGCAATAATTTCGCAAAAAATCATTCTGAACAAACACAAATATATTTTTTTTCGTTATTATTAAATTATTGTAAAATTATCTAAACTATATTAGCTGGATTAACCTAAATTAAATTGCGCTTGTTATAATAAGGTTATGTAACTTTTCTAAGGTTGTTTTGGTACAAAATTATTATTTTTTTACATTACCATAAATGAAGAAAATATATCTTTAAACGTGCTAGAGAAATTTTTAGAAAAGACTTAATTTTAAAAGAATTCTTAATAACTGACCAATTTTATCTATTCGACACGACATTATATATATATATATATATATATATATATATATATATATATATATATATATATATATATATATATATATATATATATAATTACACACACGTTTTGGAGAACTCAATCCATTAGTGCAGTAAAAGAGCAAAGGTTATATATTCATACAAATTTATGCATTTACAAAATTCAGCAATAAATGCAATGTAAGTCAAAAGCATAATATAAAATATTGTTAAAACAATCTATAACAGATTTTTTTTTTTTCATCAGATGCTAAAATATGATCAAAAAGATATAGTCACTTACTGTAATTTTATTTCCAGAGAAAATTTTGAACAAATTGAACAAAGAATACCACGTTTCTCTCTTCCTCTTTCCTCCTCTGTCTTCTAATTCCTTTCTCCTGCTTTTCCTCCCTCCGCTTTTCCTTCCTCAGCTACTCCCTCCTCCATTCTTCTTTTAGTCTCTCTCTTCAGTAGTTCTTTGTTCGTACTTTCCCTTCTGTCCCTCCTTCATATCGCCTCTCTCCTTAACCTCATCTTCCTCCATCTTCCCCACAACTTCCTCTTCTTACCCCTACTCTCTCCACCCACCATTCGTTAATCTCTCTCGTATCTCTCTCCCCCCCTCTCCCTCTCTCTGTTCTTTCCTCAAGTTCTCTCTGGAGCCGTCGAAGACAATCTCACCAGAAGCAAAATACGATAATGACAATTACTCGCTTCACTGTGAATCGAATTATTGCACTCCGCCTGGCTAGCCAATCCATGAAGGCTGCTGCTGCCTCTCTGCTTCGTTCTACCAGCCAGTACTTGTACGTGAACACCTTAATGTCTGCTCTGAAGATTATTACTATTATTATTACTATTACTGATAATGATTATTATTTTCGTTATATTATCAATACATCTGATTACATTTATCGGGGAGCCTCAGACCGTAGGAATTATGCATCAATAAGGTTGAACTGAGAAACTCCATCAAGCCTGCAAAATATAGCTGGGAGTAGAGTCAGTGTAGTTTTAAACTACCGAGAAATGAGCAGGGAGAGAATGGATCTAGTAACGTTAAACCAGGAGCTACGAGTCGACCCCCTGTAACCACAAATAGGCGAGTACAAATTTGTGAGTACACACACACACACACACACACACACACACACACACACACACACACACACACACACACACACGTACTCTAACATGGCTAATGCAATTCGAGGAAAAACTCATTAGGCATATACGATCAGTACAGGTCACAATCCAGCAAATTTATGAATAGAAGTCAGGACCAGTGGAAAATAATTTGGATGTGGGTTAGCACTATTAGGAAACTGTCTCGCTAATGACTTTCACAACTGTCTCTCGTTATAGAATCGAGCTCTAATTAACGAACGACAGGAAACCACCAGTACTGCTAGATATAAGGCCACATCATTATTATAATAAAAGAAGCACTAAACCTACAAGGGTCATATAGCACATAAGGCCAGTTTTTGTGAATTAACAAAAACAATGTTAAATACCTATTTTGTATTAATAATAAATGGTGTATAACACTAGAAAATTTATGAGTAATTACATAAGAAGAAAGACTGAGCAAGATATATCAAATAAGACTGATTAAGACGTAGGAAATAAGTCTGATGAGGCTTGCTGCGCAGATGAACAGTTTCTTTAATAACGATGCCTAAGTGTTACGCTTCGTCTGATTTTCATGTTTACGAACGTTTCCAGAACTCCAAAAATTCGTTATAGAATTATGTAATCATTAAACTGTCTTAAATAAAGACAAAGAAAATAAGATATAACTTTAGAGTATATTTCTTTTCCTGGGACACTGATCTGTGATCCTACCATCACATCTCGTAACGTGATTTTATTTTCATAGTGGGCCAGAAAACCAGCAGGTGGTCTCGGTCATATGACCAAAAGTTCTGTGTATATAAACACTGTCCAAGAAATTCAGTGCTGCGAGTTCCGTCTTGGTTAAATATTTTCAACAGGTGTTTGAACTTCCCTTCATTTTTCTAATTATCCATTTCTGCTCCTCATTAATATAAGTCTCTATTGTTGCAACGTTTCGACCACCGGGGGTTTTATAAGTCTAATACAGAAACAGTAAAAAAAAAATTGGGAACTATTGCGTTGACGTTATTAGTGGTGCAGGAGGAATGAACAAAAAGATTAATGACGTCAGTTGAGTGCTGCGTCTCGAGGCGTTGGAATTAATTTAGTTAAAACTCTGGATACTGAAATATCTCGTGTTCTGCACGTCTGTTTCCCCTTCGAAGATTCTCTTTTCCAACAGGCCTTCGGATTACTTACAAGGGCAAACATAGCACTCCTGTCCCTCCCAGGTCCTTTTCCGTCATTTATCATCGATATATAGACGACATGCTCTTCATTCTTATCAGTACATCATGGTTGAATACTCAATTTAATTCATAGTTGAGGAGGAAAAGAATAACACATTTTTCCTAAATATTTTACACTGGAAATTTTGCAGCAAGCATCTTTTTAAGGTTTACCGGAAGCCCCACCATCCAACACGGTCTTCTTAACGTCCACTCACACCATAACACCTAGACTGAGAGTGGGGTTCTCTGAGGTTTTTCTTAAAAGCTCTCCGTATCGGGGCTAATGAATTTCCTGAAGAGTGCTCTTTCCTATAAAAAAAAATCACCAAATTACACTGCCCACGAAGGACATTACATCTCCAATTCGTCCTGATATAACACCAGCGTAATGAGATATGTAGTCCTTCCCATCAACTCTATTACTAATCACATCTCCAACAGCAAACTCAACCTTTGTATCTAATACCAAAGTCATCATCAGACAAACACCACCAACATAACCCAACATCTACAGGAGTATACACCATCCCATGTACCGTGCCTGACAAGATCTACGTAGATGAAACATCCAGAGACCTTCAAAATCACATTTCAGAATACCTATACGCCAGTAAAACAGCCTTAGTAAAGCCTGCTTAATACAACTTAATTCAGTCATTGATAAATTGAGGCGATGCGCGAATTACTGCCAAGGAGGATGACACTCAGAGTAAAATGTTCCTTAAAGAGCAATCATCAGTATCTTGAGCAGCATCAACCAGAATTGTAGCTTCTACAATTTAACTAAACCTTTTGCCAGAATACTTCTCGAAAATTTGGGAATCAATGCAGTCTAAAGCGTGACTGTCTTGCTCTTCGCCTTATTAGTACTCACTAATTTATAAGCCTATTCTCCTAAATCTTGATAAAATCCACTGTGTGGGAAACGTCTGAAGAGAAAGTTCAATATAACTGCATCTGTCTCTCTCATCTTGTGGGAGTCCCATAATGTTATCCCTCAGAGTAATCGTCATATTCTCCGTTTAATTATCTCTAATAAAGGGATTCCTGAGGAATACATCACCCTTGATCTCACTCGTGGTGGGGGAGAATATTACAGCCTGTGGCAGACAGATAACACACCCAAGACAAACTGTGTTCCACAACACGCCTGAAGTCTGGGTTTCCTTTGTTTCGACTCTTCAAGGTGGACGCCACAGTGGTGCTCGTGGACTCTCCTCCTTTTCTTCGGTGATTACGTTTCCAATTATAAGTTTGCCAGGGATACCCCGACCCATAAACGCCAGAATTATTTGGAGATAAATGGCATAAAATACAAACACGATGGAAAAATAGACACAAATGCCATATAATGCGATCATTTATCGACTAAATTTCGCCTACCCAGTGGGCTTTATCAAGTCACAGATCTACCTGCTTAGGTAGATTTGTTTGGGACACAAATGCAGTATTTTGACACAAATGAATTAT
>NC_091368.1:390370-420370 GCF_038502225.1 Cherax quadricarinatus
ACGGAGGCGCAGTCAACAGTCCTCCTCTCTTAATGACACGGAGACGCAGTCAACAGTCCTCCCCCCTTAATGACACGGAGACGCAGTCAACAATCCTCCTCTCTTAATGACACGGAGACGCAGTCAACAATCTTCCTCGCTTAATGACACGGAGACGCAGTCAACAGTCCTCCTCTCTTAATGACACGGAGACGCAGTCAACAATCTTCCTTGCTGAAGCTGCTTATTCTGCATTTTGTTTTCCACTTACTTTTGACGCTGCTTTCATATATGCTTTGTAGTGCATGTGCACATTCATGCACACTCACGAGATACACAGACACACAGACGGACGGACGGACGCACGCACACACACACACACACACACACAAACTCGATTAATTCATCTGAAATTAAATAATTTCTCTTCTTTTTTCAGATAATTTGACAGATCGCTGCAGGTAAGAAGGTCATATCAACCAGCTGTTATAACCTGGAAGTAGATGGTAGAGGAAAACCCATCTACTGTGAGGTAGATAATACCGTCTACTGCGAACTATGGACAATAAAAACAACGAAGTAATTAAAAATATTACGCAGAACAATAACTCACGTGGTTATCCAATCACACAGATATAAATAACAGTACATCAATTACCAGAGATAATTGTTAACTCTCCAAATTACACCACAATTAAAGTAATTACGGCTGCACATTACTACAATTAACAGAGGTACTTAGTCCTGTGGACTGTGTAGGCGAGTAGAGACTTAGTAGCACCCTGGAAGTAGTCCAAGAAAATTTGCTTAATGAAGGGAATTGTAAGTTTATGAGAAGGGAGTACTGGGCAGAAAGATACTGGTGTCCCGAGAAAGATACTGGTGTCCCGAGAAAGATACTGGTGTCCCGAGAAAGATACCGGTGTCCCGAGAAAGATACCGGTGTCCCGAGAAAGATGCTGGTGTCCCGAGAAAGATGCTGGTGTCCCGAGAAAGATGCTGGTGTCCCGAGAAAGATACTCTTGTCCCGAGAAAGATACTCTTGTCCCGAGAAAGATACTCTTGTCCCGAGAAAGATACTCTTTTCCCGAATAAGAGACTGGTGCCCCAAGAAAGATACTGGTGTCCCGAGAAAGATACTGGTGTCCCGAGAAAGATACTGGTGTCCCGAGAAAGATACCGGTGTTCCGAGAAAGATACCGGTGTTCCGAGAAAGATACTGGTGTCTCAGTAAAGATACCGGTGTCTCATTAAAGATACTGATACCCCATTAAGATACTTCCACCCCAATAAAGATACAAGTGTCCCATTAAAGATACTGGTGTCCAAATAAAGATTTCGACGACTCAATATTAATCAAGATTACCAAGAAAATTTTGATATTTTGAAAAAAAAAATTCTGGGATATAATTAAGAATAATTTTCTGTTCTTGTATGGTATAATTGTCTGAATTAAATCTTTCCTCTCTTGATATAATTGTTAAAAATGTTAAATTATTCCCTACATTCTTACTATGATAGTGGTTACCATGGTTACCAGTTTTCCATAATGGTGGTTAAAATAGCTAGCAGCCACCATAATGGCAGTAAGAATGGTTATTAGGCTATTAAAGTAGCAGGGCCATTCAGGCAGCAGTCAATGGTGTTTACCCAGACCTGAATAATAGTAACTACCATCACATGCTGTGGAGCTGGAAAAGCGACCTTATGTGCGAATCACTGTTGTTATTGTTGTCGCTGCTGCTGTTGTTACTTTTGCTGTATTCCTGCTGCTGGTGCTGTTATTGCTGTTGCTGCTGCAGTTATTGTTGTTGCTGTTACTGTTGTTGCTGCTGTTGGCTCCGTATTACCCCTACGAGTTTGACACTTAGTTATTCTCTCTCTGTCCCTGTACTAATTCAGAACCCTTCCTGCAATCTTTCCTTCTCTTCTTATACCCTTCACAAATTTTCATCTCTTCCTCACCTTACTCTTCTTACTCCTTCCTCACCTTACTATCCTTCCTCTCCTTCTCTTTTCTCTCTTTCCTCATCAAAAATCTAAAATTATTCCAAGGAATAATTCTGTACTCCTCCCAGTAGTTACCATCCAGTAGTTACTATGATAACCATCCAGTAGTTACTATGATAGCCATCCAGTAGTTACTATAACCATCCAGTAGTTACTATAACCATCCATTAGTTACTATAACCATCCAGTAATTACTATGATAACCATTCAGTAGTTACTATGGTTACCACAGAGTGAACGAAAGACAGTCCATGAAAACCAATCACATAAATTCAAACTAAAGAGTACAAATAGGTAAGAACACACACACACACACACACACACACACACACACACACACACACACACACACACACACACACACACACATATACTGGAGTATGCAGCACCAGTCTGGAACCCACACCTGGTCAAGCACGTCAAGAAGTTAGAGAAAGTACAAAGGTTTGCAACAAGGCTAGTCCCAGAGCTCAGGGGAATGTCGTACGAGGAAAGGTTGAGGGAAATCGGACTGACGACACTGGAGGACAGAAGGGTCAGGGGAGACATGATAACTACATACAAGATACTGCGGGGAATAGACAACGTGGACATGGGATGTTCCAGAGAGGGGACACAGAAACAAGGGGTCACAACCGGAAGCCGAAGACTCAGACGAGTCACAGGGACGTTAGGAGGTATTTCTTCAGTCATAGAGTAGTCAGGCCGTGGAATACCCTAGCAAATGAAGTAGTGGAGGCAGGAACCATACATAGTTTTAAGAAGAGGTATGACAAAGCTCAGGAAGCAGATAGGGAGAGGACCTAGTAGCGATCAGTGAAGAGGCGGGGCCAGGAGCTGAGTCTCGACTCCTGCAACCACAATTAGGCGAGTACAATTAGGTGAGTACACACACACACGGAGCCATCCCCTAACCAATATTCATCATGTCAACTAACCCTGAAAAAAATCTGTTATATTATTATATCCCTTTGTTATTTCTCTCTCTCTCTATCTTTTGCTCATTTCTCTAATGTTTCTTATTTCCTTGCCTATTTTTTTTTCTGTGTTCGACTAAGTCGAAATCCATGCCTTTTTTTTTTTCAGCGGTAACAGTGTAAACAGATGCGTCACTGGCAATATAAACACAAATGCAGTATAATGTGATCCTTTATTGACTACGTTTCGCCCACACAGTGGGCTTTTTCAGTTCTGTTTGTGACTTGAAAAAGCCCACTGTGTGGGCGAAACGTAGTCAATAAAGGATCACATTATACTGCATTTGTGTTTATATTGCCATTGTGTCGGTATTTTATACCATTTATTTCCAGATGCGTCACTGGAGTGTGTGGATGTGTCAGGGATGAAACTTAAGAGAAGAGCAGTGAAAGAAGATTTAGTAGTGAAGGAAGAAGACTTAGGAACATAGAGAAAATTTATTAGAGGATTGGTTTTTTTTCTTTTCTGTTAGAGACCGTAACCAAGCCATAAGCTGCTCAATTTCTTTATCCCTCTTCTAATCTTCACAGAAGCCGTCTTGATGGTTGGTTAATTTGCCTTTAAGTTTATCGACTACTCAAAAAGCCATTCAGGCTGAGGGTCACCTGTTCCCTGGTGAGTAATATTTTAATCCCTAAAATAGGGATTTAAATACTCATCATATATCTTGTGCAGTATCATTTAATCTTAGTTCCAGTTTTGTCGGTATATTTTTCAGTGGTTTAATATTAAGAATACTCGTGACTTGACTGGCCTAGAGTGCTTCATTACCTCTGTTAACCTGACCTTCAATGTCTTTCAACCTCTTCTCCTGATCTGACGTCAAGCTTATTAATCCCACTGTCGCCAGCAAGAACCAAAACGTCATCTACAGATTAATTTTCAATTTCAATGTTAGTTGTGAGCACAAATATTTTTATAGACTCTGAAATTAACGTTAATACACCTTGCACTCTCTCAAACGTTGAATATTTATTAAAATGCGAGTGATTAAGTTTTTCTCTCCATTAACCTACATTACTGGGTATAAATGTCAAGTTAGTTTTTGTATGTACCTCTCTAGTTGAGAATACAACCATTTTTATGATACAAGAATTTTGAATGTGTCTTCCAGTTACAGCTACTGCAACTTCCCTCACTCTGTATTTTCTTGTTTTATTTTTTTCCTTGTTATACTTGTCTCGTTTATATTTTCCAACTCGCTTATTTTTTGCTCTTTCTCTTATTTGCTTTCTCTCACTTTTAGAGATTCTTCATTTTTCCGTCACCATCTATCACTCGTTTATCATATTCATTCTCTCTCTTCATCTACCTCTCGTTTTCTTTCTCTCCCTAATGTTCTACCTCTCTCTCCTTGTTTCCCTCCTACTCTCCCCGTCTTCCTCCTGCTTTCCCTGTCTCCCTCCTACTCTCCCTGTTCGTCTCCTGCTCTCCCTGTTTCCCTCCCGTGTTCCCTGTCTCCCTCCTGTTCTCCCTGTCTCTCCCCTGTTCTCCCTGTCTCCCTCCTGCTCTCCCTGTTCGTCTCCTGCTCTTTTTGTTTCCCTCCCGTGTTCCCTGTCTCCCTCCTGTTCACCCTGTTTTCCTCCTGCTCTCCCCCTCCCTGAGCTGTCTGTCTTCTCCATGATTGGAACAGACGCACCTTCCATCCGCGTTCACCATGGGCTCTGGCACAACATTTTTACTCCCCACACAAACCCACGCAGCAGCCAGGGGCATTCCTCAGCTCTTTCTCGTCTGTTTGTTTTGGGGTGAGTGGGATTGAGTGAGAGTGAGTGGGACTGAGTGAGGAACAGCGAATGATGATTATTAGATTATATAGACCTCACATTCATCCTACACATTCATATATTTCCTGTACAATTTCATGTGTGTGAGTCGTGTAGTCCAAACAGATATTTTTCCGGACACTTTCTCAATAGTTTTGTCCATGTTTCAGCTTGAGCAAGAGAGCTCGGCAATCTGGCCAAATTTGCCTACCAAATAGTGAGCAGAAACTCGAAATGTTTTTGGTTTCATTATAAATTATTCCCCAGCCTAGCTGGCTGTGTCTCCTTAGTTTGGTCGATTTCAAAATTTGTTTATTACATATAGCACAAGGAAATAAGAGATGTTCACGTGATGTTCACAGACGTTCTGTTATGAACATCAGAGATTTTGGGTGAACTTTTGGGTCTTTAACTAAAAATCGAAGAAGCTTCTAGAACATATCTAAGATCTAGTAAATATGTAGTGTTCTGTATATATGTATTATCATATGTGTGCACACACACATGGTAAAGGGATGTTAGGAAGCATTTCATCAGTCATAGAGTTGCCAGGAAGTGGAATAGTCTGGCAAGTTACGTAATGGAAGCAGGAACCATACATAGGTATGATAAAGCTCATGGAGCAAGGAGTGGACCTAGTAGCAACCAGTGAAGAGGCGGGACCAGGAGCTATGAATCGACCCCTACAACCACAATTAGTCGAGCATACATGCACACATGCGCGCACACACACACACACACACACGGTGCTTGGATATAAAGCACTCAATTATAAATGATTCCTCTTCCTGAAACTACCGGCATCAAAGACCATCTTGTGGCTGTACTGCGAGTTACATGCGTCTATGCGGCTATGATGCAGACTCACATTGGTATACTGCTAATAATACTTAGGTATAATAAAAATATTTTTTAATCATTATAATAATGTATATAAACGATATTAAGATCATTCTCTAGGTAATTTTTTGGCCTTATGCTAAAGCATTTCTCTCTGAAACTGTTCAAGGGAACTTTTGATGCTAGTGAAGGGCTCTTGTTCCAAGAAATTACACTCACAAACCATTTCATAGATCATACTTGACTACCTTTCATACCCGAAGTGCTGTATAATCCCTACGGGCTTAGCACTTCCCCTGGAATATAATACTAATCATGATGATGAAAGTATAATAGAAACATCATGCGATAAGAGTCCGCATGATTGAAAAAATTATTTAATATCGTAGAAAATCTCATCTTCGTGTTTATGTTGAACTTTATAGCCAGATTTTGCTAACTTAGCTTAATGAGCAAGTCAGTAGATCATTATGCTACACAAGATGTGTTTTTTTTATTTTTCTTTAGCAAGATTGAAAAAAGAAACTTATGTAAAGTTTAAGACACTTATTAAAGAAAATATTTGACCACTAGTGTTTTTATCAGATCTTTGGGAACACTACCAATTAAATATATTTCACTGGTGCTAAGAAATTTTTGTGGATCTCAGCGTGATAAAAACTATGTTTAGGCTCCATTAACCTAGAAAATCAAGTGCTGGCTGTAGGAGCAATACTTGCTGACAAGATTAGCCGACTTATTAGTAGAAGTGCTGGGTATTATTCTTGAAAATATAAATATGTTAATTAACCCAGTATATAAACCGCCTTCAGCAACGACTAAAGAATTCACAGATTAGATAAGGAAGGTATGTCTTGAATGGGTGGAAAATCTCACACCAAATATTATCCTCCTCGGAATTTTCACATGAAGAATCACTGGTGTGTGATATAAGTCGTATTCACCAGGAACAATGCTCCAGCAAGTCGTAGTTGATAATGAGTTTCAGAAGACCTTCGTCAGCGTCAGGATACCATCGTGTTTTTGTGTCAGGCAAGAAAGCTATTGATGATGGGAGAATAAACATTAATAAACTGATAAACAAAACACGTACAACACCTGGGTACCTTCACTGTTTATTTACCAAGTAGCTGGTAAAAAAAAAATACCTAAAGATTGATACTAATTTTTCCTAGAACTCAAAAAAAAAAATCGGATTGCATATCAAGAAACTGAAAATATATTCTTATCTATTAAGTTTATAGTACAGTGCAAAATAACAAAAAAGTAAATGCAATAGGTATAATTAATGTAAAAAAAAAGAGTTAAATTGACCTAAAGAGTGTGGAAAGCATATTATGTCAGGTCACTATTTTCATACAGAGATTAACATTTCAATTTGCATAATACCTCATACAAACAAACAAACCATTCAAATCAAGTGACCTGAATGCTGTTTGGAGCTCGTTTTTGAAAACAATATAAATCTAATTGACGATAAACGTTTTAACTTTTTAAAAACAAAAGAGATACCTTCAGTATTTTTTTTAAACTATTTGTGGGGATATTATTACAACCATGAAGTGCTAAACACATATGGGTTATATAGCGGCTGGGGGAGGGAAGGTTATCAAGTTTGATTTAAGGTTTAATTCCATAGATCAAGGGAGCTTCAATAGCATCAAGGCACGTCCCTTGATGGTACTCACGTAGATAACATTGTAGGTGTAGATCAATGAATTAGCTTCAGAAAAGTATTGTACCTTGGAGACTTAGGTACCTAGGAATGGCTTCTATTTGTTACTAAGTTTCCTAACTTAGTGTCTAAGTGTTACACAGCTAGTGTAGCACTTCAGAGATTAGTGTGGCACTTATTTCAGAGATTAGAGTAGCACTCATTTCAGAGATTAGTGTAGCATTCATTTCAGAGATTAGTGTAGCACTCACTTCAGAGATTAGTGTAGCACTCACTTCAGAGATTAGTGTAGCACTTACTTCAGAGATTAGTGTAGCACTTACTTCAGAGATTAGTGTAGCACTTACTTCAGAGATTAGTGTAGCACTTACTTCAGAGATTAGTGTAGCACTCACTTCAGAGATTAGTGTAGCACTTACTTCAGAGATTAGTGTAGCACTTACTTCAGAGATTAGTGTAGCACTTACTTCAGAGATTAGTGCAGCACTTACTTCAGAGATTAGTGTAGCACTCACTTCAGAGATTAGTGTAGCACTCACTTCAGAGATTAGTGTAGCACTTACTTCAGAGATTAGTGTAGCACTTACTTCAGAGATTAGTGCAGCACTTACTTCAGAGATTAGTGTAGCACTTACTTCAGAGATTAGTGTAGCACTCACTTCAGAGATTAGTGCAGCACTTACTTCAGAGATTAGTGTAGCACTTACTTCAGAGATTAGTGTAGCACTTACTTCAGAGATTAGTGTAGCACTTACTTCAGAGATTAGTGTAGCACTTCAGAGATTAGTGCAGCACTTACTTCAGAGATTAATGTAGCACTTACTTCAGAGATTAGTGCAGCACTTACTTCAGAGATTAGTGTAGCACTTACTTCAGAGATTAGTGTAGCACTTGCTTCAGAGATTAGTGCAGCACTTACTTCAGAGATTAATGTAGCACTTACTTCAGAGATTAGTGCAGCACTTACTTCAGAGATTAGTGTAGCACTCACTTCAGAGATTAGTGTAGCACTTACTTCAGAGATTAGTGTAGCACTTACTTCAGAGATTAGTGCAGCACTTACTTCAGAGATTAGTGCAGCACTTACTTCAGAGATTAGTGTAGCACTTCAGAGATTAGTGCAGCACTTACTTCAGAGATTAGTGCAGCACTTACTTCAGAGATTAGTGCAGCACTTACTTCAGAGATTAGTGTAGCACTTACCTCAGAGATTAGTGTAGCACTTACTTCAGAGATTAGTGTAGCACTTACTTCAGAGATTAGTGTAGCACTTACTTCAGAGATTAGTGTAGCACTTACTTCAGAGATTAATATAGCACTTACTTCAGAGATTAATATAGCACTTACTTCAGAGATTAATATAGCACTTACTTCAGAGATTAATATAGCACTTACTTCAGAGATTAGTGCAGCACTGACTGCCTAACTTCTCTTTCGTCAAATTTCAAATATTTTAATATATATTTTAATTTTCACAATTAGATTTCCTTTCGACTTTGAAGTAAGACTTTATGTAGGGTTTTCTTAACTTATTTGATTGTTAAATATTAGTGTGCCAGAGACTGACCATTTTGAAAACTTTCTTTAAGTCTCTGAACTAGTACTTAATCCCTCATTAGAGTTCAATTAATGTATAATTATGGCTTTATTGGAGAGTTAACCTTTCTCTCTATAATTATATTTACCAATAACTTTAGTTAATTATGTAAATGGTTCACATAACGATGGCAAGTGTAAATTTCTCATTATATTATTTACATAAACTCCCGTGTAAGTGGTGAGGATAATTCTCCCTCCTTCACATTACTTTCATTAACTTCAAGAGTCCGTGTGTGGATTTCACACATTTCATGGTTAATGAATCTAGTGCTAGTAATTACAGGCTTTTACAGCGAGAGGGGAGGAATTTTTGGAGAAATAAGTTAGAAGTCACCGGCTTGAGCTGCAGCCGAGGTAGAGAATGTCCTCTAAAACACACACACACACACACACACACACACACACACACACACACACACACACACACACACACACACACACACACACAGGCTTCCAGCCTGTCCAGGCTGGCAGCTTGGTCCAGCAACTGGCTCCTTAAATTTAAACTCGCCAAATGAAAAGTCATGAAGATCGGGGAAGGGCAAAGAAGACCGCAGAGTATTGGCTAGATAGCCAAATTTTTGCAAACCTCACTCGAGGAAAAGGATCTTGGGGTGAGTATAACACCGAGCACATCTGAGGAGCACATCAACCATATAACTGCTGCAGCATACGGGCGCCTGGCAAACCTGAGAATAGCGTTCCAATACCTCAGTAAGGAGAAGATTGAGACACTTATGCAGCATATGGAAATCTTTATTCAGGAAACGTTTCGCCACACAGTGGCTTCATCAGTCCAATACAAAGAGGAAGGCGTAAGGAGAGGAGGAGAATGAGGTAATCAGTCCCTCAACCTGGAGTCGATGTGTTCAGTCCATCAATCTTGTAGAATGTACAGCATAGGGCCGTAGACGTGGCTTATATACTGTAGTGAGGTGACGTGAAGCAGATGGAGGCGGGGTCATAGTGGTACTATCCACTAGTCGAAGTAGGTCTTCGTCCAAAGGTTGAACACTTGTTCAACCTTTGGACGGTTTTTCAAACCATTCATCACAACTGTCAGACACTGCAGCATCATGGGATCTTGTTACAAAGAATTCTTCAACACTTGTTCAACCTTTGGACGAAGACCTACTTCGACTAGTGGATAGTACCACTATGACCCCGCCTCCATCTGCTTCACGTCACCTCACTACAGTATATAAGCCACGTCTACGGCCCTATGCTGTACATTCTACAAGATTGATGGACTGAACACATCGACTCCAGGTTGAGGGACTGATTACCTCATTCTCCTCCTCTCCTTACGCCTTCCTCTTTGTATTGGACTGATGAAGCCACTGTGTGGCGAAACGTTTCCTGAATAAAGATTTCCATATGCTGCATAAGTGTCTCAATCTTCAACTTGTCGGTTTTTCAAACCATTCATCACACACCTCAGTAAGGAATAGATCAAGACTGTTCACCGTGTACGTCAGTCCCATAATGGAGTATGCAGCCCCAGTTTGGAACCCACACCTGGTCAAGCACGTCAAGAAATTAGAGAAAGTGCAAAGGTTTGCAATAAGGCTATTTCCAAAGCTAAGGGGAATGCCCTGCGAAAAAAGATTAAGGGAAATCGGTCTGACGACACTGGAGGACAAGAGGGTTAGGGTAGACATGATAACGACATACAAGATACTACGAGGAATTGACAAAGTAGACAGAGACAGGATGTTCCAGAGATGGGACACAGAAACAAGGGATCACAATTGGAAGTTGAAAACTCAGATGAGTCAAAGATATTAGGAAGTATTACTTCAGCCATAGAGTTGTCAGGAAGTGGAATTGTCTGGCAAGTGACGTAGTGGAGGCAGGAACCATACATAGTTTTAAGACAAGGTATGATGAAGCTCATGGAGCAGGGAGAGAGAGGACCTAGTATCGATCAGTGAAAAGGCGAGGCCAGGAGCTATGAATCGACCCCTGCAACCACAAATAGGCGAGTACACACACACACACACACACACACACACACACACACACACACACACACACACACACACACAGGGAACGAATATAATTAGGTCCATTATGAGGTGGCAAGTTTCACAACAATTGTAAAATTTACAACATATTACGACAAATTAATGAGAAAATTATGCACACGTATATTAATAAGAGAACCAAACATATGTGAATAAGCGAACCATGCGTCCACATGTTACCGGGAGAACTATGCATGAATATATTACTGGCAGAACCACGCACATATTATTGAAAGTATTACGCATGCATCTGTTACCTAGAGAACCAGGCGCGCACATGTTAATATGGGAACTACGCAGGCATATATTAACAAGAGAAACACGCACGCATTATTAACAGCAGAACCACACACACGCATATTAAAAAAAACATAAAAAACCATCGGGCGCAGGACGCATTAATATATCCGTTTTAGCGTTGGTTTATTTGGTGTGACAAGTTTATAGACATATAAAACCTCCCACTTTATGCACATGGCAGAGATATCATGCGATGCACGTTTTCTGTTTCACTACCCAACACCCAACAACAAAAAACAAAAACATTACACACGCAAAAAAGGCACAAAGCACATTCACGCAGATAGACACTGACAAAGAAAGGTTGCAGACAGATCTAGACAGGCTGTAAGACTGGTCAGGTAAGTGGTTGTTTCGATTCAACCAAACGAAATGTGTGGTTGTGAAGAGTGGGGGCCAAGAAGACTGGATACGGAGTATAGGCTAATGGGACAAGGCTGCAGTCCCCACTCAGGGAGAAAGATCTAGGGGTGAGCATAGCGCCAAGTACATCGCAGGAGGCTTACGTCAATTAATAACCTCTGCAGTAACTACTTGTTTGACAAATTTAAGTGTAGCCTTTAGGAGTCTCAATAAAGTGTCATTCATGGTCCTTAGCAGGTCAGGCTCATCTTGGAGTACACAGCACCAGCATGGAACCTTCACTTCAGAAGCCATGTTAATAAACTTGATAAATCCAGAGCTAAGGACTATGGGTTATAAAAAGAAGCTAAAGGAATTGAATCTGATGACACTAGAAGACAGAAAAACTAGGAGAGACAAAGAAAATATTCATAGGAATTGACAGGATAGAAATAGGCTGTTGAGAGGCGGAAAACAGGTACAGATGGAAGGGTACAGATGGAAGGTACAAACACAGATGAGACACTGGGATGTCAGGAAGTATTTCTTGAGCCTCAAGATGGTCAGGAAGTGCTAGGTCCTGGATTAAAGCCACAGAGGAAGTTTGTTTCATACGAAGTTTTAAGAGTAAGAATGACAGAGTCAGGAGCAATTTCTCGACCCCCTGTAACCACATATACGTAAGTTAAAACACATACATACAAAACAAAGAAAGCAAAAACAAATTTCCCAAAAAACACAAAAAAACATCCCCATTTCCATCCGCGCTCCGCTCGTCCAGTCGGCTGTTACGTTTAATAGGGGAAATAAAATTTCCCTGCCAGCTAGTGTCGCGAGAGGAAGATGCCGGGGAAAATTCCCTCCCTCCCTTGTACTTTTCCTCATATCTTTTTCATAATTTTAAAGCTCAAGTTATCAGTAAAATGCAATGGAACTTGACTAAGGAGTGGAACTGCCATCACTACTGCTAATACCACTACTGTCGCTAGTAACGATCCATTACACCAGTACTACTGCTGCTAGCAATTCATTATTACTATTACTGTTAACACTACCACCACTACTATCACCATCACCTCTGCTACCACGAGTACTACCAAGACCACTACTATCACCACTGCTATTAACACCACTAGTACCACCACCACCACCATTAATTGTGCTACTACTACCCCATCACTAGTGCAACTACTACCCCCCCCCATCACTATTACTACCATTACTATCACCACCACCACTCCAACTCCCATCATCACTGCAATTACCACAACCACTATCACCATACTACCCCAACTATCACTGCTAGCACTATTTCCACAGTCACCAACTTCCACATCTACCACGTCCAGACTAAGAAAGACACACATGTGTGAGGTCTTCCTTTCTCATTTCTGCTCTCAGCTACTCTCACAGTCCTTGAAAATGCGAACAGTGATAGAAGAAAAAAGAATCTCCACTTGGGAAGGAAGTGTAGGATTCAAAATGGTCACTGAACCCTTGATGGAAAGTACAAAGTTCACAAATTATGCTTTCCACACACACACACACACACACACACACACACACACACACACACACACACACTAAAACCAGCAGTGACAGCACCACCATCTAAACCATCATACACAGTCTATCTTATACTATTCTGTATGATCCTCAATTATTTTGTCAAGGCTGCGTGTATGCCAATCTATCAATAAAGCGCCGCACTTGTAGACTATATTTCTGTTGACTCTACACTTGAACAAAACTGACTTTCAGATATTATATTTGCCTGCGCAGAGAACCTCTGATGTGGCTGGTCTTCCGGCTACATGAAGCGATGGAATTGGTGACCTCGATAGAAAATGATTCAGTTTTACTCCAAAATCTTTTGATATTCTGATTCCCGGTGTTTCATAACAGTGTGGCACTGTACCAATACCGACTCGGAATAAATAGTTTTATCTGTACACAGTCTCTGAGGGAATCTAAATCATCTGTTGTTGGAAATTGTGTTGCTTGATTCGGAAATGGACTCGAGAGAGTTGCAAAGACAAAGTGAATGTGCTCGACAAGTGATGGCGTCTCTTCTCGATACAAACAGCCCAGAAACATTTTCTCGACACAAATCCTCGACACATGAACGCTGGAGTGCAGGGAAAACAAGGAAATCTCCACTAGTACAATCTCGAACTGGATACATTCCTTAATCCCATCCTGTAAGAATGGAATTCAGTGGCTATAACCAACATTTAGGATTAGCGTTTAAGCACGTACAGAGACCTTCCAGCAGTTTATGGGAATTATGCTTGTTATGGTGCTGAAATAACCGTCAGGGAAATATTCAGAGTAGGGTGCATATTCTGCCCCTATAACATTATCAAAAATAATTGATTTTTAATTACTTTTATATCGAGCAGTAAGTTGGTGTGATGGGTTATTTGAGAGAGAGAGAGAGAGAGAGAGAGAGAGAGAGAGAGAGAGAGAGAGAGAGAGAGAGAGAGAGAGAGAGAGAGTGAGTTAGTATAACTTTAACATTAGTCTATTTAGGTATACTAAACGCATACATTCTCAGTCTCCTTTCTTCTTTCCCATAGCTTATTATTTGACTTTAGTTTTCCCTAGTTATCTCTCGTTAAATATCTCTCATTACCAGAATTATTTCTTTAAGTTAAATTATTGTAATTTATAAAACTAAAGACTCCAGGAAACCAAGAAAATTTAAAACGTCTCATATAAATGTGTTGATTAAGATAAGTTGTCAGTGTAGTTTCCAGAGCATCATAACCGGTGCCTACTGTTCATCGGAGGGGCCCTTGATAGTAGTGTAGGGCTCTTGATGGTAGCAAAGAGATCTTGGTGTAGGGCTATTGATGATATAGATTGTGTAGGGCCCTTGATGGTTGTGTAGGAGTCTTGGTGGTGACGGGGTCTCGATGGCAGTGTAGGGGGCTCTTGATGGCAGTGTAGGGGGCTCTTGATGGCAGTGTAGGGGGCTCTTGATGGCAGTGTAGGTGGCTCTTGATGGCAGTGTAGGTGGCTCTTGATGGCAGTGTAGGTGGCTCTTGATGGCAGTGTAGGGGGCTCTTGATGGTGTAGTTTTGATCACAGGAATGTAACTGAGAGATTATTACAATACTTGGACTTTTGTTTTCCATAGTGATATGACTTATTTAGATACATCACTTGTTTCTTCCGATCGCGCGCGCACACAATATAATTGTGTGTATATGTATATATATATATATATATATATATATATATATATATATATATATATATATATATATATTATATATCACTTCAGTCCATGGCAGGATTCTAACCAGCAAACTTGGCGGCATCAGAGTATGCATTACCACACAGCCAGACTCCCAATACCTGTGTACTCTGATGCCGATTTAAAAACTCAAAATAATCTTTGAGCCAAGAGATTAGATTTTGATGCAAAAGTAGATTTATATTCCAAGCTTGTATTTGAAATATACAGAACAAATTCTGAGCCTACAAAATAGATTTTCTATGTAAAAAAAAAAAAAAAGATATGTAAACCTTCAAAACAGATTATTATGAAACCACATAATAGATTTTAATATCCACAATATACTCGAATCCCACGAAATAGATTCTGAGACTGATAAATAGATTTTCCCGTGTGAGGAGCGTATGTGGGAATTATATGCATTATAGCTCCCTCTCGTATAATACTATCTATTCTCCGGCTGTGATTTCCATTTCCCAGTTAATGCCACGCATATGCATGACAGAATATATTCACATTAAGAAAGAGAAGGAGAACGCTTCACTAAATATTTGAAAAGTCATTCTCCTTTTGTCTGGCGACGAAGGTTTCATGGTATATACATGCACGTATGTTTATATGTATATACATGTATGAATGTTGAAATTTGTAAGAAAAGTGAAAATATATGATGTCTGAAGCCATGTGGGAGGTGTTACTCTTGATTAACTTCAGGCAACGACTGGCTATAGTCAGGCAACATCTGGCGATCGTGAGAGAGAACTCTGGGCATTTACACTTTGGAATGGCAATAAAGATGAGAACATACATACATACATAATACATATACATACATACATACATATACATACATACATACATACATACATACATACATTTACATACATACAAAATAATGACTCGCAGCAATGGCTTTAAGTCGTAATAATTCAGATTCAGGAAGGATATTAGGAAGATGCAAATCATTGTTCCCAGACAATTAAGACTCCATTAATCAAAAAAAATGATGAAAGTCAAATTCTAATTGTGTATTCAAGGAGATAATACGCGTTTGTACATAAATTTATGTATAATATATATAGAGCAGCATGTAGGCACTCGACTGATACTACTTTTTCATTGATGGTTCTATCAGGGAGCGTGGGAGAATGTGGGAGAGCTTGATAGAGCGTGGGAGAATGTCGGAGAGGTTGGTAGAGCGTGGGAGAATGTGTGAGAGCGTGGGAGAAACTGAAGAGGGTAGGAGTGTGTGAAAATAATGTGGGAGAGGGTAGAAAGATGTAATAGAAGGTATGAGAGTTGGAGAGCCTGGGAAAGTGCAAGTGTGGGAGTGCTGGGCAAGCGTCGTACATTGTGGGGCAGGGTGAGAGAGCGTGGGAGAGAGGTAGGCTGTCGGAGAGAGGTAGGCTGTCGGAGAGAGGTAGGAAATGGGATCGAGGTAGCTGGTGGGAGAGAGTGGAGTTTGGTGGGAAAGTTTAAGGAGGTGGAAGGTAGTGGTCGTAGGTGATGGTGGTGGTACTAGAGTTAAGAGACTGTGGGGTCATGGTAACTACCGTGTTGTGAGGCAGTAAGAGGGAGAGACGTTGAAGGACTATAGAGAGAGAGACAGCAACAGAAATTCGCTTTAAAAATGAATAGTGACCAAATTTCTATTCAGTATTCAACTACATTTGATTATTTAAGTGATCAACAATGAATGTATTTCACGTTTTCAAGCGCATTTTACATATTTCAGTTATGTTAAGCATTTTTCGAACAGAAACTGCATTTAATAGGAAATTGCGTGCAAGACGACAGAAAATTGCGTGTGTTTGACATCGAGAATGTTTTGATGGCTGATATTGCGTGAGGATTCAGCATATATCATGAATATGATGGAAGGAATGGTATATGTGAGGAAGAATATGACTTGCAGGTGTTGAGAGAAAGTGCACGCAAGGGCTAGTGTGTTACAGTACTCCCCTGGATGTATTCACCAGCTGCATTCCCCTAGATGCACTCGCCAGGATGTACTCACCTAGATGTTGATGAATGAGATAGGTGCAACACTTGAGTACCTTTATTGTAGAGACGTGTCACCAACTAGTGACTTTATCAAGCCAGTGTCGTGTATAATTACTGGAGATGATGGAAGACGTGAAGAAGCTTCACGTCTTTCAAGGTTTTCAGTAATTATACACCTCAAATTACTTACTCACGTCTTGTATCATCTCTAGAAATTCTCTTCCCAGAAAAAGGTACCCAAGTGTTGCAAATATGTCTTTTTCATATATTTGTCTGTACTGTATACCATAACGCCTACCACAAATGTATTCACTAAATTGCATTCCAGTTGTATTCCCCTAGATGTATATACCTACTGTATTTGTATTTGCACGGCTCGTTTCATAGATCGTGGCTCTTCATATTCTTGGAGTCGTTCGATCAATAGCTGTCTGGTCTTGCCAAAATTTCACATTGGTTCCTCTCGTGGTTGAACATTTAGTGTTCCCTCACAGCTTGTTTCTCACGACGCTGGGGGAAGCCTGGTAGCAAAGGTCTGAAGTTTTTTTCATTTGTGTGTGTGGTTAGATTTGCGTAATATGGAAGCATCGCGGTATGCTCAAGGATTCTCTGTCTTCCGCCGTCTTGCCTTATAAATGTAAAATATTTTGTAACTGATGGAAATTCTCGAAACCTCTCTCAGTGAGATGGCGAATTGCGTTATGAGGATGTATTGTGTAAAAGCATGGCAGGTATTGTTGATATGTGCGGCTGGTATTGTTGACAAGTGTGGAAGGTATCGTTGACAAGTGTGGCAGGTATTGACAAGTGTGGCAGGTATTGACGACAAGTGTGGCAGCCATTGTCCATAAGCATAGAGAAAATCTATTCTTCGTTTCGCTCACAGAGAAAGTCGCATTCATTTACATTTTGCTAGCAAGTGATGCGAAGCGGACGCTTCAAGGAGTAACTTGCTATTTTCTCCCATTTTCATGGAAATTGTACATTTCCCTACGGGTTTAGTACTTTCCATAACTTTAACAATTAAAATATAAAAAATATATAATTTAGACCAAATCTCTGTTTAAGTATAATTATCAACTTGTAAATAACTTCAACTTTGTGAGTTTTGAATTCCAACCACAATATAAACTATTAGAAACAGTTATCAATCCAAGGTCTATAGCACTTACTCGTAAACAAATAGCAATATAAACACTAAACAAATTTAGAGCAATAAACACTCATTATCAATAACGAGTGGAACTGTAAAAGTAATGCGGCTCATAAAAAGAGCTTGGAACTGATTTCGGAAGTTTAAATCACGAGAAATTGAAGCTTACAGAGAAAGTCAAACTCATTAAGAAAAAGCTCATCGTGACAGCCAGAAGATGATAGAGGGAGACAAAGAATAGAGAGAAATTATAGAAAGATGGAACCCAGAGGGAGACCGAAGTTATAGAGAGAGAAAGCTACTAACAGACAGAATTGGTGGAGAGAGAGAAACAGAACTCGCAGAGACAGAACTCGCAGAGACAGAACTCGCAGAGACAGAACTCAGAGAGACGTAACACAGAGATAAAATTTATTAAAGGAATTGGCAAACTCTAAAAAAAGGTTCTAAAATAACAGGAAACAAGTGACTGTTGCTCATTGACTGTTTTGACTAGCACACTATTGTAACTCACTCACTGAATGTTGTGACTGTCATTCAAAGACTGTTGTGACTCTCACTGAGCATTGAGACAGTCACTGAAATTTGGCCCCAAACAATAAAAAATACAAAACTCTCTGAAGTTAAATTGAAATCCAGTTATTTAAGAAAGATTTTGTTACCGATTTAGAGCTACCAAAATCGATTCTTCTTTTTTGTTTTAGTGTTGATAAAAATATAGATTTGCAGAGGTAAATATATTGGTTTGGGAAATGCAATATTCTTGATTAAATGGATTAGAGCTCTGGGAGGATTGGAGGAAGGACGAGAATGGGAGAAGGAGAGAAGGGTGAAAGGGTGAGGTTATAGGCCAGGAAGAGAGGAAATGGAGAAGGATGTTGAGTAAAGGGAGAGGTAGAACAAACACACACACACACACACACACACACACACACACACACACACACACACACACACACACACACACACACACACATTTCCTTGGGGAGAAACGGTCCAAGTGTTAAAAAATATTTACATTACGATAATAATAAACAAATAACCCGCACATAAAAGAGAGAAGCTTACGACGACGTTTCGTCAATGGTCCAAGTCGGACCGAAACGTCGTCGTAAGCTTCTCTCTTTTATGTGCGGGTTATTTGTGTATCGTTCCAGTCACGGTATTGTGACTTTTTTTTATTATTTAACGATAATAATTCTGGATTCTGAAGAGCCGTGTAGAACATCTTGATATTTAAGAACTTTTGTTACAAGAAATATAAACTTCTCATCCTGGAATCAACCCAAATTACTTCGTATTCCTCAGGTGATGTATGACCCATGCGTGTTTAGTGCTTCCCCCATGGATATAAAAAATTCTGATAAGATGAGCAATTTCTATTAATTACTCAAAAAAAAAAAAATCGGCCAGCGCAGAAGAGCTTGTGAGTGATGTTGCAATTTTCTCTCACATGCAAATTTAGTTGCTAATATTTCATATGTTCGATAAATTGCTATTGTTGATAAACGAGATTAATGTCGGGATACAATAAATCAGTGAAAATATTCGTTTGAAGTTTATGATTCATTTATACAATGCAAAATTTCCCCTCCGATAACTGAACCTTTTATTTTGTGTTTTATTCAGAATTTTTTTTTTTAAATGGTTATCATACTTTTATTTGCATATGTAAGACTGTGTGTACACAGAGAGTGTTGTGTGTACACTGAGAGTGTTGTGTGTACATTGACAGTGTTGTGTGTACACTTAGAGGGTTGTGTGTACACTGAGAGGGTTGTGTGTACACAGTGTTGTGTGTACATTGACAGTGTTGTCTGTACACAGTGTTGTGTGTACACTGAGAGGGTTGTGTGTACACAGTGTTGTGTGTACACTGAGATGGTTGTGTGTACACAGTGTTGTGTGTACACTGAGAGGGTTGTGTGTACATTGACAGTGTTGTGTGTACATTGACAGTGTTGTGTGTACACTTAGAGGGTTGTGTGTACACTGAGAGGGCTGTGTGTACACAGAGTTGTGTGTACACTGAGAGTGTTGTGTGTACACTTAGAGGGTTGTGTGTACACTGAGAGTGTATGTACACAGAGTGTGTGTACACTGAGAGTGTGTGTACACTGAGAGGGTTGTGTGTACACTGAGAGGGTTGTGTGTACACTGAGAGGGTTGTGTGTACATTGACAGTGTTGTGTACATTGACAGTTGTGTGTACATTGACAGTGTTGTGTGTACATTGATAGGGTTGTGTACACATTGACAGGGTTGTGTATACAATGAGAGGGTTGTGTGTACATTCTGGGAGATTATGTATACAATGAGAAGGGTTTAAGTAAAATGAGATGTGTTGAATGTACATAAAAGGATGTGTACACACATACGGAGTATGCTTACATTCAGAGGAGATGTGCGTATATACAAACGTGTGTACATTCAGAAGAACTAAGTGTACGTAAACACTGTGTACATGCATAAAGATATGTGCACGTAAAGATAGGATAGATAACATGAAGAGAGTATGTGTGTAAATTCAGGCAAGACATGTTTATTCCATGGGTAAGTGGAACAGAATTCTTCCTCCGTAAGCCATGTGTCGTAAAAGGCGACTAAAATGCCAGGAGCAAGGGGATAGTAACCCCTTCTCCTGTTTGCATTACTAAAGTTATAAAGAGAAACTTTGTTTTTCTTTTTGGGCCACCCTGCGTCGGTGGGATACGGTCGATCACGACCTTGATCACTCTTTCAAATATGTCCTAGCATTTGCTCACGTGTCTTTCTAAATCAGAAATGATCAAGGCCCCAGGACCGAAATGCTTTCCAACAAAAGGAGAATGTGTATACATATAGATGCGTGAATTTGAAGAGAAGGCGTGGTGGGTCACATCGTAAAGTGGCGAGTACGGAAGAAATTGTGGATCTTCATAAGATGTGGGAGTTTGTGTAATGGAGTGTGGTAGGTTTTCAGAAGACATGGGGGATTGCATAAAGGAACGTGGTTGGTCTTCATAAGGCGTAGGTTACGTGGAAGGGGCTCTGGAGAGGCGTGTAGAGGCTTCAGGCAGCACTTTCGAGGTACCTCCTTCAAGACCAGGGCTCCGGAGGCATTGGTCGGCTCTCCTTCTCTTTTCTCTTCATGCTTCTGAGCAATCTCTCTCTCTCGCTCTCTCTGTCGTACACTTTTTTCTATTTCTTTACCTCACTGTGTGTGAGACACAGACTTGAAAGGTTTTTCAGGGCAGAAGGCGTTTTTACTTATTTTACAAGCTAAGAGCCGTTACCTTAGCTCGTTTTAAAACCTGGCTCCATAGTTTATTATAAAACCTGGCTCTAGCGTTTACAGTACTGTTGTATATGTACCTTACATTAAGTAACTTTCATATGAATTATCACATTTATAGAGCTTTACTGTATTATACAGAAGAACAGTGCAATATTTTAATGTTCGAGCAATAGACATGTCTATTTTCCTAAATGATCGCATACTAAATTGATCAGCCTTTCACCTATGCCACAAAGTGATCATTCACACCATATCCTTCTATGCTACATCACTTACTCACCATATTCATCAATGCTCTATTATCTTTCACCGCATGAATAAATACTGTATTAGTCAGTCTATAATTACGTGGAGCTCAGATGTACGCGCAAATCTGCTAAAAAAACGTCAGAAGCTTCAGCCATTATCCAAACTACTGGGTCCGGCAATTTGCGGCAGTCTGACTACCGTAACTACCAGTTATATGAATGACCCTCAACCATTCCGTACTAATTTGCGAATAACAGAGGGTAATATCAAGGCTAATGTGGAGAATTACGCTTTATTCTCTCCGGCTTTAATGATATTGAACCTAGATTGCTATATTTTATTGAGGGAGATGAAGAGGATATAGTCGACTGTGATTTACTAGTTTTATTGAGAAGGAAAATGATCAAGCGAGTGAAGAGGAGGAACTATAAACACATTCTCTTTTTTCTACGTAAATTTTTGTACGTAAAACTTCATGTTAGTTTCTTAACTCTACCTCCGTTTACGCTAGTTTGATTTAGGTTAAATTCATTAATTCTGATAACTTATAATAGAAAAACTGATAACCAGAAACTAGATGAGCGTTGAGGAGATGATGGGAATTAAGAACGTAAGAACATAAGAAAGAAGGAACACTGCAATAGGCCTACTGACCCATGCGGAGCAGGTCCATGTCCCTCCCCCTGATTAGTCCAATGACCCCCCCCCCCGGATTAGCCCAATGACCCACCCAGTCTGGTCACCTCCACTCAAGGATGGAGCACGGCACCAGACCCAGCAGCACAATCTAGTCAGGTCCAACTCACACCCACCCCCACACACTCATGTATTTATCTAACCTATTTTTAAAACTACACAACGTTTTAGCCTCAATAACTGTACTCGGGAGTTTGTTCCACTCATCCACGACTCCATTACCAAACCAGTGCTTTCTTATATCCTTCCTGAATCTGAATTTTTCCAGCTTGAAACCATTGCTGCGAGTCCTGTCTTGGCTGGAAATTTTCAGCACTCTATTTACATCCCCTTTATTTATTCCCGTTTTCCATTTATACACCTAGATCATATCCCCCCTAATTCCACGCCTTTCGAGAGAGTGCAGCTTCAGGCCCTCAGTCTATCCTCATAGGGAAGATTTCTGATACATGGGATCATCTTTGTCATCCTCCTCTGTACGTTTTCCAGAGCATTTATATCCATTCTGTAATATGGTGACCAGAACTGAGCAGCATAGTCTAAATGAGGCCTAACCAAGGATATATAGATAAGAGCCATAGATTTCTCACTGTAAAAATAAAACTTTCATAAGTCCAATTTTCCTCCGTCTAGCAAGTTCAGACACCTTTCACGAACTATCCATTTATTTGCATGACATGTTTTCACTTGTATTTTACCTATCTGCGCTAAATGACCAATATGTAAAAGATATTTATTCCTTGTACTCTTAATCTAGCTACTAATAAGTGATCCGACACATCAGTTTTTCTCTAAAAGAGCTTGTCCATTCAAACTGCTCACTCTGAATGTATTTTCCACCTGTAGACTGGTCTCACTGCTCACCTCATGTTCTTCATAGTTTCATTAGAATCCTTGATACAATTATTGCCTATTAGTGAACTATTTTTTAAGCGAAATTCAGAAAAAATTGCTAGATTATTACTAATACTAGGTAGTTAGTATTTTCCTGCCACACCTCTCACAACATTGTCATTAATTACACTTTCTTTTAGCATTCCTGCCAAAGTTAAACAAAAGTGGGAAAGATGAGTAATATTGTTGATGTGTATTGTAGGCGAACACTTGATACAACTCTACTCTTGATAAAACTCTACCCAGAGTAAAACGTGACTTGATAAAGACCTGCACAGAGCAAAATGCAGTCACAAAGTTTATTCTCAATTAAGTGCTATCCACAAGGCAAGAGTGTGATCAATACCAGCACTCTCAACTCTCCTTCCACTCTCTTCACAACAACGTCTTCCATTTTAGCACGAGATCCTCACTAAGTAATTATTCTTCACTTTTAAAATCCTTTATTTTACTTCCCCTATTATATATTTTCTCTATATTCCCCACTTTCTCTCTGCTCCTGACATCCTTTCTCCTCCTGTGCTGCTCTCATTTTCGTTCTCTTTGTTTTCGTATTGTCTACGACTTCTTTCGCTCTTTCTATTTTCTTAACTCTCTCTTAAATTTTCATTACAACTGCCCCTGGGCTGACAGGTGCATTGTTGTCCAGCTGCTTTGTGTCTGCGTTTGTCTGTCAGTCTGTCTGAAACATAATTCCAAAAGTTTGGAAGCTATTTGAACTAAACTTAGCAGAGGTATTTTTTACGAAGCAGACAAAGAACTGGTAATTAAGTTTCGGCGAACATAAATAGGATGAAAGTTCAAGACCAAGGTAGGATCCCTTTCGCTGGCTATCCTTCGTAATATAGGATGAGTCTACTGTAGGAGTTTTCTGACGATCCTTCATGACGGTGTATGAGACCATAGTGAGATTCCTCTCAGTGACAATTCTTCGTGACGTAAGACGAGTCCTTTTGTTTACTGTCGTGTCTGATGCAGTGGTGGTTGCTGCTGTGGCATCTGATGCTGTGAATTACTCACACACACACACACACACACACACACACACACACACACACACACACACACACACAAACTACCACAAAACCCATTCACCTTACAGTAAACCACAACTGTGTTTACAGAGCAAAGGAGTAAGAGGAGTTAGGTCAGAGTCAAGTTGAGGACGGAAGTGTGCCGCTGTGATGCTTCATCCTGGATCTCCTGCACAAGTTCCGGTCTCTCCCAGCCTGGGATGTTGGTGAGTGCTGGTGATACAACCAGGGGAGCAAGGTGATACAACAGCGGCCAGAAGACATAAGCAGAGAGGAAAGGAGAGAGAGAGAGAGAGAGAGAGAGAGAGAGAGAGAGAGAGAGAGAGAGAGAGAGAATGAGAATATGTACAACTTGCGATTTTGGGTTAAATAGTAAAGCTTTTCTTGCCGAATAAGGAAAGCGAAAATTTGTTTTCATCTGAGGTGTCTGCTGCTGTGGTGTCTGTTGCTCTTGTCTGCCGATGTTATGTCTCCATCTACGGTGTATGCCCCGCTAGGGTCTGCTGCTCTATTGTGTGCTGCTCTAGTGTCTGCTGCTCTAGTGTCTGCTGCTCTAGTGTCTGCTGCTCTAGTGTCTGCTGCTCTAGTGTCTGCTGCTCTAGTGTCTGCTGCTCTAGTGTCTGCTGCGCTATTGTCTGCTGCTCTAGTGTCTGCTGCTCTAGTGTCTGCTGCGCTAGTGTCTGCTGCTCTAGTGTCTGCTGCTGATGTATGAATTTACTTCTCATTTCCACTCATTCTGTAGCTTCGCTTCTGTAGCCAGAGTTTACACTGTTAATGTTTACCTTAACTACTCAAATATTCTCCCATTGTTCGTGTTTTTCCCTTCTTTATCATCCATCTGCATAGCTTCGTTGCTAATTCTTTGTTTACGCTTCCTCTTTCTCTATCTTTCTCTCTCTCTCTGTCTCTCTCTCTCTCTCTCTCTCTCTCTCTCTCTCTCTTTGTTGTCGGGTCTGTATTAACTCTGTACGTTCGTCCTCCTTTCAGTACCTGATGTTATTGTTCATTATTTCACCTCCATTATCTTATTCTATTGTTTCTTCATTGCCTCCCTGTTCTACTGAATGTCAGCTCCTACCACCACCACCAATACTGCTACTGCTACTACTAATACTGCTACTACTCATCCTGCTTTTCTTCAACGTTCTCTTTGGTCTCCACTGACTTTGCCTTTGGTGTTGCAATCAGTCTACCTCTTACGCACCATGTGCTGCTACTGTTGCTGCTCTTCGTGTTGGTGTCTCTAGCGTGAGAGAGATTTGTTGGTGTGTTGGTGGGGCGAGAAATACGGCCCTGGACACGAAGGCCTCGCGCTGCACGCTCACTGGAGAATTTAATCTCAAAACTTACAAAAACCTGACTGCCTTTAACAGATAAAACAAAAAGCTTGCGCGAGCACAAATACACACACACACACATACACATCATGTGACATACCACATAATTAAGGAAAACGTAATGCTAAATCTCCAGAAGCAAACATGGTCTCTTCACAGAGAATGGAAGGCAGGAAAAATGCTTTTCGAATCTGGAAGACATCAAAGAGCAGGAGAGGGAGTGGGGCGGAACACAGACATCGGCGATATGTGTTTGTTGTGTCTCATCCCTTACCTCAGCCAGTCAGCAAAGCAGCCAGTTTGTCAGTCAACCAAGCAGCCAGTCTGTTAGTCAACCAACCAGTCAACATGCTAATCAAGGTTACGAGTTAATCAATCGGTCTAACAGCCAATCAGTCTGCCTGCCAATTAGTTAACCCGCTATTCAGCCAACCAGTTAGTAAGCCAGCAGGCCAATCCATCTGTCAGTTTGCCAGCCAGACAACTAACCAGCTAGGAAGCCACCCTGACATTTAGAAAGCCAACCAGTCAGCCAGTTACCAAGCAAGGCTCTCAGACATCCAGTCAGATAATCAGTTAACTCCACTTACTAAGCCTTCCAGGCAGTCAGAAATCCATCCAATAAGTTTTCCAGCCAATCAGTTAGCAAGCCAGTCAGCCACCCAGTCAACCTTTCAGCCGACAAGCCAGCCAGCAATCCACACAGCCATCTAGCCAGTCGACGGAGAAGAAAAATAGATGTACTTTATATAATGCGGCGACAAAGCCGAATAGAGTGGGTCTCATTTTCTGTATCCCTTACATGTTTCGTCTGCTTTTGTGGGTATTGTGTGTGTACCTTCCTATTTGTGCTTGCAGGGGTCGCTTCGTAGCTCCTGGCCCCACCTGTTTGCTGGTCGTTACTAGGTCCGCTCTCTCCGTATTCCATGAGCTTATATCTCTTCTTAAACTGTGTGTGTGTGTGTGTGTGTGTGTGTGTGTGTGTGTGTGTGTGTGTGTGTGTGTGTGTGTGTGTGTGTGTGTGTGTTTGTCTAGGCTTTAGTGTGAGTCGAGTGAATGGGAAAAAGATGCAATGCAACTCTTGCTTTTCAGGTCAACACTAGCCTGACCTATGATCTTCGTCTGCCACACTCAAAGCCTTTGGGCTTACTTTAAAAACCTCCTCTCGTTGGTTTCATTCTTGCACTCCATGAAAACAAATTACATTCTTTGTTTCTATGTTTACGTTTCTGTCTTATTTTCCTTTTGAAATCACCCTATAACTCATACAGCGATAACAAGTTTACACTTCACACTCACTAGAACTTTACCTTTCGTGTGTCGAGACCTGAGTCTGCACGGCTTCCCCAGTTTTATTCACCCTTTTTATTGAAAATAATGCTGCTTTTAACATACTTTCCTTAAGTCACTGTCAGTTCAAGTTTATTTCACTGTTTTCTTCAGGTCACTCTTACCTAGATGCATTTTCCTTGAAAATTCCACTTAAAATATGAAAATTTTGACAAGTGGCTTCTTGCCACTGTGACCTCTTATAAAGTTGGTAGCGGCCTGTGGTCACACACTGACTAGGGTTCGATCCTCGGAAGAATATAAATGTTAGGTATGTTTCTTTACACCTGCTGCCCCTGTTCACCTAGCAGTAAGTATCTTAAAAGAACAAGTTTCATCGCTTTCTACCAATCTCAATTTATCAGCCTCAGAATTTCTTTTATTTTTTTTCTCCCAGTTTTTCTGTTTTACTGGCGTTTTTTCTTTCATTCTTTTTTTTTTTTTTTGCATGGGAAATGCAAGAGAGGTGCGTGTGGCAGGTGCAGAATGCAGGCGTAAAGCCACCATGACCGGGTCGACGGCGCTCTTCTCAAAAATAAATAGTGCTGATCACTCACGCATTCCTGCCAATTTATTTCCTTTTGTTTAATCTTCCATAACGTTGGGATTACGCGCTATTGTGTGTGTATGTACTCACCTAGTTGTGGCTGCAGGGGTCGAGCCACAGCTCCTGGACCCGCCTCTTCACTGATCGCTACTAGGTAACTTTCCCTGCACCATGAGCTTTATCATAACTCTTCTTAAAGCTATGTATGGATTCTACCTCCACTACATCACTTTTCAGACTATTCCACTTCCTGACAACTCTGAATAAAACTTTCTAACATCCCTGTGACTCGTATGAGCATTCGACTTCCAATTGTGACCCCTTGTTGCTGTGTCCCATCTCTGGAATATTGTCTCTGTCCACCTTGTCGATTCCTCTCAGTATTTTATATGTCGTTATCTTATCCCCCCCTATCTCTCTTGTCCTTCAGTGTCACCAGGTCGATTTCCCTTAACCTCTCCTCGTAGGACATGCCCCTTACCTCCGTGACTAGTCTCGTTGCTAACCTTTGCAATGTGTGTGTGTGTGTGTGTGTGTGTGTGTGTGTGTGTGTGTGTGTGTGTGTTATTACTCTTCATATTAAAAGAGTCGTCACTAAACTCGCTAAAATATATATTCATATTAAACAGACATCATCACAGAGAAGAGGTATGTAACCATCCAGGATGGTAATTCATCAAATTGCCAACGCACACGTGGAAGCACTAGCGAGATAATTTTTGACATTTTACCTCACACTAAGCGAGGCCTGGTCTCAGCCCGGCCGCGGGGGCGCTGACCCCCGAAACCCTCTCCAGGTATACTCCAGGTGTCCTTGTCAACAAACTGGAGTATTTGAAAAAAATTATCTATTTTTATTTATGTATGGAAGAGCCTCAGATAAGTTTTATTTATGGTTGTGTATAAATTTGTTTAATACTTCCGAAGGCACGAAAATTTTATGGACATTATCAGAAAGTGATCAAGAATTGTAGAATTTATGTGGTGGCGGTATTTTGTTCGTAAGGAAACATTACAAAATTCTCGTGAGACACTGGTCTGTCAGATGATGATAGCGTCAGTCAGATGATGATAGCGTCAGTCAGATGATGATAGTGCTAGTCAGATGATGATAGTGCTAGTCAGATGATGATAGCGTTAGTTAGATGATAATGAGTGCCAGAAAATGAAAACAATAACAGTATGGATGAAGGAACGCGATTACGTACACTTTAGAGGTCTTTACTGAATACGTTACGGTCCTGTGGCCTCACTCACTCTAAACGATCATTTAGACACAAAAATGTGCAAGAAAGACGTGTTAAAAGTGTCCACTTGTGTCCTGCCATCCATGTTACTTGAATCAATTCACTTTGTACCTCTAGTGATGCCAGGTGTTTAGCTGATGAGTAAACCACATGTGCAGCATTCAAACATCTTGACTGTGGAAATGTTCCACCTGCGCATCAGTCTTCTTTAACCGAATACAGAATATGATAATACTGGAGACAGTAGAAGCGGAGAAATAATTTTGAGATCAGTCCCTCAGCCATGATAGATGATGGTCATCTCTTCTACTAAGAGGCACCTAAGTTCCCTCGTCTTCTAATAACATGTTAATTTTTCCACTATAATCTACCTTGTCCATAATTACTATTGCATTTGCTTTCTTTCGTAATGTGAAGTCGAGGATCTTTCCTTAATTCATGGTATAACTGAACACATCTTTGAGAACAATTGTGTTGCAAAGGTCTGAGTGTACTCAGACCTTTGCAACACTTTTGCAATTATGGTCAATAGTTATGGACAAGGTAGATTATAGTTGAAAAATAACGTGTTATTAGAAGACGGAGGAACTTACGTGCCACTGACGCCTGAGGGACTGATCACCTCAACATAAACTCTCCGCTTCAATTGCTTAGTGTTATGAATCGACTGAATGTGACTGGAGAAACCTACTGTACTGGAACGTTTCAACACTCAAGATACTTAAGCTGCTGCATCATGTCAGTACTGTATTCCATTCACGATATAAATGCTTAAGTTGTTCTTTATTTCCAGGTTAGCTGGGAGGTGAGGAGGTCACTAGCTATGGCTGCTAATCTGGTGGTCACCTTGGTCGTCTTTCCTCTGCTACACGGCGTTGCTGCAGGTAGGTTAAGTTCCTGCCTCCCTCTCTGTTTATCCCGTGGCCGAATCTCACATTCCCCAGGAGATGTATAACCCTTACGGTTTTAGCGCTCTCGACGAACGTTAAAACGAATAGAAAAATAGTATTCTACTCTTAATGTCGAATAACGCTATACGTAAAGCACTAAACCAGTGTGGGCCATAAGAGAGAGAGAGAGAGAGAGAGAGAGAGAGAGAGAAACAGAGAGAGTCTTTATACAGGATGTGTATGTGTGAGCATGATAGAGAGGGGGCATTACATTACAAAGGACTCGGCTGATTCAGCCATCATACTTTTCTGTGAGATAAGAGAAGTGTTAATGACGCTTGAGTTAGTTGTCAGGGAGGCAGGGATTAGTTGCTAGGGGGCAGAAAATAGTAGTGTGGGACAGGGAGTAGTTTTTCACGCGTGCTAGATGAAGTACAGGAAAGAGTTTGCGGTTTATGGAATTGTGAAGAACTACGGGAGGAAGCTATTCTGTCAAAGACGGAGGCACAAAAGCTAAAGAGGCTTTTATTGAGACAATATTTCCTTTTGAGAGGGACTAAATAAAGTCATGCTTCCCTCTGTG
>NC_091368.1:450370-487318 GCF_038502225.1 Cherax quadricarinatus
CAAGGCAGCTAATGAATGAATGACAGTGAATGTGTTTTCTTTTTTCGGGTCACGGTAAGAGACGGCTGGTATGTTAAAAAAAATTATTAGCAAGTGAATATGTATTCACTCACATTCCATTGTGATTTTTTAAAAATAACATCCTCTGAAAAACTCTTATAATGATCTCACATAAGAGGAGAGTCATTTTCAGAAGCTCTCTCCCAAAATGAAGCTCGATCACTTTTAGCAAAATAACGAGGTCTCTCGCTGTTTATCTCACTAATATACCATTACGAGGCCTGAGTGACGGTGAGAGAAATTTATGGAGATGGGATGAGTCTTAATACTCTCCTGTGGCAAGTAGATTATAAGACGTCTCGTTGGTGATGCTGAAGGAGTTAGTGATGGTGATGATGGTGGTAATGGTGGTGGTGTTGGCTATGTAGTGGTGATGAGAGTAATACTGATGGTTAATGATGGTGATGTCAGTGAAATAGAGGGTACTTAAGAGTGGTTCAGACTCGGGTATACAGTGGTACAAACTCACATAGCATCATATTTTAATGGTATACAATACCGAGAAGTTGATAAAAACTTCCAGTGTACACATGTGTCCTATTCATTAACACACACACACACACACACACACACACACACACACACACACACACACACACACACACACACACACACTTATAAACACATATCTGATATTATAAAGTCGTACCTAATTCTCTACATGAAGACGAGCTCTTCTAGAGACTTAGAATGCTAACAGGTGACTAACACATTCCCAGCAACGAGAGGACTGTCAACACCAAAACATGCAGGTTACAGATGCGCCTCTAAGCACTGAGTATATATTTTGGGGATAATATTTCCCTTGATATGTGTATATTGACAGCAACAAACCATATACATGTTTAGAGATATATGGCTCAGTATATTTAAAGTTTTAAATCCAAATAGGCTCATACTTTAGATTAATATATTCTAAATCGATGGTGACCAGGTGATACGCAGCTTCAATGACACTCTTGTGTTGATAGGCATGAAACCCAGTTCACTTACCTACCAAGTTTTATGCAGCGAATTTATCACCCCAGTGACAGTACAAAAACACTCATGGTATTTTATAAAATATTTTATAACCGCCCATTTGATCGGCGAACATGAATGAAAATACACGTATTCCTTTCATATATCAATGAACTTGTGCAAATATACATAACCGAGTGCAAACAACAAAGGTGACATCACGGATGACAGTCTCTGATCCACGTCTACTAGAACACACTCCTCTGTTTACCTGCACATTCTGAGTCTCATTCAAATCATCAAAACTTTTTCAAGATTACTACAATTTACCTTTTTAATGAGTATATATTTTGCCCACAAGAAGTTTATCTAGCCAATGGATTAATAAAGATGAATAAGACATATATACAGCATTTTGGTATTGTTATTGTCGAGACGTATCGTTTGAGCAGTATTTTGCCTCTCCACTACATTAGTCACGTCTGTATTCAGCTGAAGAAACCTGTTGCACAGTATTATGTACCATTAATATAGGACTGATAAAGTCCCAGGAAGGTGAAACAAATCCTTATTACAGATTCCTAACTTTGCACAAGTGTTTTATTTACACACTTGTTGGTTTACCATACCTTTTCTATTAGCAACTTGCCTTCTGTTACATATATTTCCCACTCATCGTTCCCCTATCCATCCAATCATATGAATTTTCGCAATTCATTTATTCAAGAAAGAGCCCCTTTCTCTTAATATTGCTCAGAGCATATGCTTTAAGGCAAACATTTGATCCATGCATCCCCTTCCCCTTTCTAAATCCACTATTTTCATTTGCACTCATATGGGGTTCCATCGGTGGTGATACGAATAACATACAGCTTTTGAAAAGCGAATAAAAGGACTTGTACTAAGTCATGCACATTCTCCTTTACAGTCTTTGATGATTTTCCTCCGCCACCCTATTTCTTTTAGTGATATTTAATAATTTATTAGTTGCAAAGATATATCTGTGTCCATTAATATTTAAGTTTCATCCTTGGAAGCAGGGCGTGTGCCTAGGATGCTAAAAGAACGTTCCTCTCTGAATAGCAGCACTGAGGTCCTGGAACAAGAAATTGTCTGCTTTGGCAGCCTGGATATCTCTCATGACATTGTTATCCAAATCTAACTTCAAAATCCATTTTCCCAACGAGCCGAGGGTTCCCCGAATTGAGACGATATTCTAGCGAAGTGAAAGGCCCCAGTATTTTCAGATTTCCTGGAATATCGCTAACGCCGGGGCGCAACCTTCTGACCTATTGTGTTGGATTTGAGTGTTGGTAGAATTACAAACTCTTGTGTATTCTCAATACATACGCTTACCATCTTTTCAGAGAAGTATGATAAACTCCTCTGAAATTTTTGGCTTCCACTGGGTCGGCATACTTGTAGACTAAGTCACGATGGAGGTTGGTACATTTTACAACTAACCTGTTTTTCTTCCCAGCCATATAGTTTACCCTTTAACTAGCATAAATAGCAGTTTCGACGGCTTGCTGTGCTAACAGCCCGGACAGCTAGCTCTTTCGGCCTCTTGCTGTGCTGACAACCAGGACAACTAGCTGCTGGGACCACTTACTATGCTGATAACCAGCACAGCCAGCTCTTTCGGCCTCGTACTGAGCTGACAAATAGGACAGCTAGCTGTTTCGACCGCTAGCTGTGCCAACTGTGCTGACAACCAGCACTGCTAGCGGTCATAACAGGTAGAGGAAGACAGAACCAGATGTGATGATCCAGGTGTACATTAAAGCTGAGCGCTGGTCTTGCTTCCACGGTGTCAGCACAGGCTGGTCTTGCTTCCACGGTGTCAGCACAGGCTGGTCTTGCTTCCACGGTGTCAGCACAGGCTGGTCTTGCTTCCACGGTGTCAGCGCAGGCTGGTCTTGCTTCCACGGTGTCAGCGCAGGCTGGTCTTGCTTCCACGGTGTCAGCGCAGGCTGGTCTTGCTTCCACGGTGTCAGCGCAGGCTGGTCTTGCTTCCACGGTGTCAGCGCAGGCTGGTCTTGCTTCCACGGTGTCAGCGCAGGCTGGTCTTGCTTCCACGGTGTCAGCGCAGGCTGGTCTTGCTTCCACGGTGTCAGCGCAGGCTGGTCTTGCTTCCACGGTGTCAGCACAGGCTGGTCTTGCTTCCACGGTGTCAGCACAGGCTGGTCTTGCTTCCACGGTGTCAGCACAGGCTGGTCTTGCTTCCACGGTGTCAGCGCAGGCTGGTCTTGCTTCCACGGTGTCAGCGCAGGCTGGTCTTGCTTCCACGGTGTCAGCGCAGGCTGGTCTTGCTTCCACGGTGTCAGCGCAGGCTGGTCTTGCTTCCACGGTGTCAGCGCAGGCTGGTCTTGCTTCCACGGTGTCAGCGCAGGCTGGTCTTGCTTCCACGGTGTCAGCGCAGGCTGGTCTTGCTTCCACGGTGTCAGCGCAGGCTGGTCTTGCTTCCACGGTGTCAGCGCAGGCTGGTCTTGCATCCACGGTGTCAGCGCAGGCTGGTCTTGCTTCCACGGTGTCAGCACAGGCTGGTCTTGCTTCCACGGTGTCAGCACAGGCTGGTCTTGCTTCCACGGTGTCAGCACAGGCTGGTCTTGCTTCCACGGTGTCAGCACAGGCTGGTCTTGCTTCCACGGTGTCAGCACAGGCTGGTCTTGCTTCCACGGTGTCAGCACAGGCTGGTCTTGCTTCCACGGTGTCAGCGCAGGCTGGTCTTGCTTCCACGGTGTCAGCGCAGGCTGGTCTTGCTTCCACGGTGTCAGCGCAGGCTGGTCTTGCTTCCACGGTGTCAGCGCAGGCTGGTCTTGCTTCCACGGTGTCAGCGCAGGCTGGTCTTGCTTCCACGGTGTCAGCGCAGGCTGGTCTTGCTTCCACGGTGTCAGCGCAGGCTGGTCTTGCTTCCACGGTGTCAGCGCAGGCTGGTCTTGCTTCCACGGTGTCAGCGCAGGCTGGTCTTGCTTCCACGGTGTCAGCGCAGGCTGGTCTTGCTTCCACGGTGTCAGCACAGGCTGGTCTTGCTTCCACGGTGTCAGCACAGGCTGGTCTTGCTTCCACGGTGTCAGCACAGGCTGGTCTTGCTTCCACGGTGTCAGCACAGGCTGGTCTTGCTTCCACGGTGTCAGCACAGGCTGGTCTTGCTTCCACGGTGTCAGCACAGGCTGGTCTTGCTTCCACGGTGTCAGCACAGGCTGGTCTTGCTTCCACGGTGTCAGCACAGGCTGGTCTTGCTTCCACGGTGTCAGCACAGGCTGGTCTTGCTTCCACGGTGTCAGCACAGGCTGGTCTTGCTTCCACGGTGTCAGCACAGGCTGGTCTTGCTTCCACGGTGTCAGCACAGGCTGGTCTTGCTTCCACGGTGTCAGCACAGGCTGGTCTTGCTTCCACGGTGTCAGCACAGGCTGGTCTTGCTTCCACGGTGTCAGCACAGGGTGGTCTTGCTTCCACGGTGTCAGCACAGGCTGGTCTTGCTTCCACGGTGTCAGCACAGGCTGGTCTTGCTTCCACGGTGTCAGCACAGGCTGGTCTTGCTTCCACGGTGTCAGCACAGGCTGGTCTTGCTTCCACGGTGTCAGCACAGGCTGGTCTTGCTTCCACGGTGTCAGCACAGGCTGGTCTTGCTTCCACGGTGTCAGCACAGGCTGGTCTTGCTTCCACGGTGTCAGCACAGGCTGGTCTTGCTTCCACGGTGTCAGCACAGGCTGGTCTTGCTTCCACGGTGTCAGCACAGGCTGGTCTTGCTTCCACGGTGTCAGCACAGGCTGGTCTTGCTTCCACGGTGTCAGCACAGGGTGGTCTTGCTTCCACGGTGTCAGCACAGGCTGGTCTTGCTTCCACGGTGTCAGCACAGGCTGGTCTTGCTTCCACGGTGTCAGCACAGGCTGGTCTTGCTTCCACGGTGTCAGCACAGGCTGGTCTTGCTTCCACGGTGTCAGCACAGGCTGGTCTTGCTTCCACGGTGTCAGCACAGGCTGGTCTTGCTTTCACGGTGTCAGCACAGGCTGGTCTTGCTTCCACGGTGTCAGCGCAGGCTGGTCTTGCTTCCACGGTGTCAGCACAGGCTGGTCTTGCTTCCACGGTGTCAGCACAGGCTGGTCTTGCTTCCACGGTGTCAGCACAGGCTGGTCTTGCTTCCACGGTGTCAGCACAGGCTGGTCTTGCTTCCACGGTGTCAGCGCAGACTGGTCTTGCTTTCACGGTGTCAGCAAGGAGGCTGCTCCTCCTTCCCCGGTATCAGTATGTAAAACTAACAAAGTAACGTTCTCTTTTCTGTGGCCATACATTGTTTGTGGTTCGGTTTTGACATGACTGCTTCACCGTTTCATGACAATAATGGTATACAGTTCTGAAGAGTTGATCAATAAGACACATGTACAACAATTGAGTGTCATTATGAAGATGTATAGTTAACGAAGGGATTCTTCAATTCAATACAGAGATTATAAACTGGAATCAGTGGAAGATGAGGTACTTAGTCTCGCTTATATACTGGAATTAGAAGAGAAGCGCGGCAATTGAGAGTATACTCACAGTTGGGCATCTGCTTATTTGTGTTTTTGGATTACTTCGGAACTCGTTTGATGTCACGGGGCTACTGATATCAGGTAAAAGTTTGAAGCTTTGAAAGTACATCGTGATTGCATTGGCCTTTGTTGTGTGGAAAAGAGACTTCCATGCGACTCTTAAGACATTTAATTACGAAGTGTTTCGCCAACTGGGATCTCCTTCATTCCAAGTCAGCGAACAGGAAAGCCTCCAGTGAGCGAAGCGCCTTTTAATTGTGTCTTAAGTGTTCTATTTGTTACTTTACCGCAGAGTTTATCGGTATCATCCTCGTCTTTGTGCCGACAGTCGTGTTTACGACAGTTTATGATGGTACTTAGGAATCAAAATGGCTTTATCGATTCAAAACGCTACAATAAGATTTGGATTGTTCCTCAGGGATTCTGATAGAGCCATAACAGTACCAGGGAACCTCGTCCGTGAACACTTTCCTCGGGGAAGATTGTGAAGTTATAAATGAGAGAGAGTGAGACTTGACCGGTCTTGATCTTACAGCTGATGCTGTGAAAGCCGTCCCCTCAAGGTTCCTTGACGCTGGTGAGGGGCTCTTGATCTAGGAAATTAGATCCGTGCTCCAGTTCCCTGAAGTGAGCATTAATACCTTCCATTCCCCTCCCCCCTCACTATAGCCGCTGTATAATCCGTACAGGTTTAGCTCTCCCTATGGTTATAATGTGAAAGCTCTCAAGTACAAGAGAATGTGACAAAACAATGTAGACAAAGCACATATGTAGGTCGCCATTATAACCAGCTTCATTTATTTTGTATAAACAACTTCCGGATTGTGTTGAATAATATACGACGTCTCCAGAACCGAAAGGAAACATGAAAAAGAACTCCAGTGACATTTGTAAAAAATAGTACACGCAATCGAAAAGTGTAAATGAGACGAGTGGCAAACGATAGGGTAAGTATGCTTATAAAAGTATCCAGACTTCGTATACCTGTCTCATTTACGAACATCCACGATATTGTAAGCATCTGAAGTGATATTGTAAACACAACTTTGACCATGTACAGAACATGCAATGTTCTGCCCCCCCCCCCCCCACAAAAAAAAAAAAAACAAAAAAAAAAAAATCTTTCTTTCGCAGTATTTTTTTAATCTTTTTTGACTCGAGAATAACTCAGTTTCACTCTGTACACAGACTCAGTCTCCACTTCTCGCTTTTCCCCCATCAAAAACTTGAAAAAAATTCCAGAATTTTATAGAACGCCTTATGTAAACAAGTGTAAGCGCGCTTGTGTGTGGTGTGTGTGTGGTGTGTGTGTGGTGTGTGGTGTGTGTGCGCGTGTGTGTGTGTGTGTGACTGTGTGTGTGTGTGTGTGTGTGTGTGTGTGTGGGGTGTGTGTGTGGGTGTGTGTGGGGTGTGTGTGGGGTGTGTGTGGGGTGTGTGCGTGCGTGGGGTGTGTGTGTGGGGGATGTGTGTGGGGTGTGTGTGTGGGGTGTGTGTGTGGGGTGTGTGTGTGGGGTGTGTGTGTGGGGTGTGTGTGTGGGGTGTGTGTGTGGGGTGTGTGTGTGTGGGGTGTGTGTGTGTGGGGTGTGTGTGTGTGTGTGTGTGTGGGGTGTGTGTGTGTGTGGGGTGTGTGTGTGTGTGGTGTGTGTGTGTGGTGTGTGTGTGTGGTGTGTGTGTGTGGTGTGTGTGTGTGGTGTGTGTGTGTGGTGTGTGTGTGGTGTGTGTGTGTGTGTGGTGTGTGTGTGTGTGTGGTGTGTGTGTGGTGTGTGTGGTGTGTGTGTGGTGTGTGTGGTGTGTGTGTGTGTGTGTGTGTGTGTGTGTGTGTGTGTGTGTGTGTGTGTGTGTGTGTGTGTGTGGTGTGTGTGTGTGTGTGTGTAACTTCCTCCCCTCTCTCTCTCCCCCACCTTTGGCCTTTATTCCCTTACTCCCTTGCCCTGGTCTCTCTCCCCTCATATCCTACGTCACCTTATTAGTTCCTGACTCCTTTATTGCACCAGGACCGCCATATGCGTGACACTGGTTTATGTAAATATATATATATATATATATATATATATATATATATATATATATATATATATATATATATATATATATATATATATATATATATATATATATATATATATATATATATATATATATATATATAGGTAAAATTACTGTCTTGATAGAAGCGTGTTAACACACGGTTAAGATGATTCGCTGAACTATACCATCCCTACTCCTCCTTCAAAGTGCAGGCGCTGTACTTGCTACTATATGGAAAACTTTCCGTTAAGTGATACCATCTAGGACCCAAGTTAGGGGTGAAAACCTAACTTGGGTGTACCTGCTAATGCTTGGCTACTTAACTAGGTTATCATGTGACTAATTCCCATGTCAGGAAATACTTGTCCTGTTTCCTGATGAACACCACCTGCTGGAATTTATGTAGTTTTCTGATCTTTACGTCAATAATCCCTTAGCAACTGCACAGACTGCCACATCAGGTGATTAAATTATTTACGACAGCCGCTATTGTTTAAGTTTTGATTGGCTTTTATTAATCAATAATAAAAACTTAAATTAGGTTATTTTGGGACAATGGATTTCCAGGATTTCTTTTTCTTAATACTGCTGAAATAATTTGATGAATGTGTATTGTAAATGATTAGGGAGTGAGCATAGATGGGCAGGGAGGGAGGGAGGTAAGGGAGAGCATGGCTGAAGTAAACTGGTCTGAGCATACTGTGTAGCTGAGAACTGAGCATTGCTTGGAGGGGAGAACATCGATAAGGAGGTGAGCAATGATAGGAAAGTATGCATAGCTAGGGAGGTAAGAATAGCTAGGGAGGTAAGCATATCTAGGGAGGTAAGCATAACCAGGGAGGTAACATAGCTAGGGTGAATATGTAGCTGGTAGGTGAGCATGACAGTAATGCCAACAATAGTGCTAGTCATTATGAAACAATAACAAGTACAAAAATAGAGTGCGCAACGGGGTGTGACTCCAAAATGACCAGTGGGGACCGGAAATGGGGCTAGGCCTAGGGACAGCTGGTACCAGACAAGCAGGCATTGGTCTGAGACACTCTCTCAACAGGGACCCAAGGCCGGGCCACCTCTTGAAAAAGGCCCGGGCCGAGCCTTTTATTATTTCATGATTAGCAATAATATTGAGATAATCTACAAATGATAATAACAAACTTCGAGCAGAGAGTCCTTGTTCTGACCTCCCAAGGGTTTTATAACTTAGCCTTGCTAATTTACTACTCTTTAAACCTCTCCAAGCTGCAGTTAATCGCCAGCTGATTAAGCTGATCCTTCAGCTTCCTCTACCTCTGGCTCTTAAGCATCAGAGGTTAATACTCAGTTCGCTACAAACAAAATTTTAATGAAGTTAGGCAAACTCCACGAGACCAGACTAACTAGAGGCTTTACAAACTTCTCTGGGTCCCTCTCACTGGTCATCAATTGAAATGAGTCAGTGTTGCTCTGGTAAAGTTAACTGATGCCAGAAGGAGGTGCCTTGATGGTGTTGAAGGGCTCTTGATTAATGGACTTTCAGCTACCTTCCTCTTCTTTAGATTCAGTCTGATGTGGTTGTGACTTGGATATGTATGGAGTTGGCCAGTAGGTCCGCTGCAGTGCTCCTTAGTTTTTATGCTCTGATAAGTGATAAACTTTACTTGCATTTCGGGCTGCCTTAAAATTAAGTTATAAATGCTTATAACTTGTGACTAATTGAATCTTTGCAAGAACAAAAATTCACTACAATTCCGGTATACAATAATGACAAGAGGATGAATTATACACATATGCAACATCTGACTACGTTTACTTCAAGACATTTAACCAACTGCCTTCGTATATAATATCTCTATTTAATTCAATGAATGAATGGTTAGCTAAATGTCCTCGAATAATGATATCCAGATATTGCATACTTGTCTGAGTCATGCTTACCTCTTGTTTCCCCCGACACTTAGTACTGGATATGTTAATTATGGTAAATTTATTGGTGTATTTACCCGAGTGTAGAAGATTGTAGTTAAAATTGATAGACAGATTAGAAAGAGCAAAATGGCACAATATCGTGACTGGAACAATACACAAATTACCCTCACATAGCAAAGAGAAGCTTATGACAACGTTTCGGTCCGACTTGGAGTGATGGAGCCAGTACATTGGTTCCATCAATCTCTTGTGTCAGTGTGACTTGTAAATTGTCCAAGTTGGACCAAAACGGGCTATTTGTGTACAGACAGATTTGCTTGTAAAGTATTCTGTAAAGATTAAGAACTATTTTCGTGCCTCTGAAGTTGAAGGTTCTAGTTGAAGGTTCGAGTTTTAGATAATGGGATAAGCAGAACGATAAACTGTGACCCTCTTTGGAATGAAGAACTCGTCCGCCTCCTTCCAAAAATGAATCCAACAGGCTATTAAAGGACTTGAAGGCACGGCGAGACTCCTACACCCTAGAATGAAACAGAGAGAGAGAGAGAGAGAGAGAGAGAGAGAGAGAGAGAGAGAGAGAGAGAGAGAGAGAGAGAGAGAGAGATAACTGTCTCACTTTACGAAGTATTAAGAGGTTTATGACACATAAAGTACTTTAAGTGAACATTATGAGAAATATTTGAGAACTTCGTAGCTACATGCACTATAAATCACGGATAATAATCCTCTCGGATATTTCTCAGGAATAATCATCCTAAATATTTATTACATGTATTTCTCACTGATACCTTTCTCAAATATTTTTCACTAAACCAACTCACTAATATATATCTCACATTTTTTACTAAACCTTTCTACTAATATTTCTCACTTATACTTTTCACTAATAATTCTCATTAATACTTATCGCTAATGTTTCTCACTAAAGCTAAAAATATTTTTTCACTACTAATTCTAACTAATGCCACTGAAATTATTTATATGATTAGGAGTAAGAAATAATAATTGAATGCTGAATAGTAGTGTCTTTGGTTCAAAATTATGATCATTTTAATTATTATATATTATTATAAACTGAAAACCCGTGTGTATTAATCTTGCCATGAAATGCTGGAAGCTCGATCCTTCGTCATGGTTGCTATAACAACCATGTCTGCTGAATATGGGGGTTCAAGTGTACCCAGAGGGAAAGGCTACTGAAAACCTTTTAGGTCCTGGAGAGTCGAATTCCATTACCAAAGGACGGCCAAGCCTTGTTGGTCGCTGTGTTCAATTTTGTCTCCAATATTCTGCTCCATGTTTCAGCAAACATTACTGGGTTGAAATTTGTGCTTCAAAACACCGAGATACAAGTGTTTGAGAAAGGATTTTTTCCTTCGCTCTTCTTTTTATTCTTAATAATAATTTTATTGTTATTATTAGCGAGAATTATCAGTTTCATTCCCAGTTTTGAGTTCGACAATTGAAATGTTCTCTCACACTGGATGAACACAGACACACCAGTGAAGAGGCGGGGCCAGGAGCTATGTATCGACCCCTGCAACCACAAATAGGTGAGTACATATAGGCAGTTACACTCGCAAGCAGACACACAAAACAGTCCAAGTGTCTTTTGAGAAGAACCTTTGACAACTAGTAACCAATATGTACAATTAGGTATGCTTACTGGCATTATCCTTGGGCATGATTACTTAACTATCATGTTTCATAAGGTATGATGTTTTAGCATTTCTTTGCAGCAGCTAGATATGACTGGATGATAATTAGGTGCAATTAGGTATGATAATTAGACTAAGAATGACAGTCTAATGAAAAGGATCGTTCAGGCACTAGTGCCTTCCTTACGTGTTTCATGCTCCTTCATGTTTCCTTTTGTTTTGTGGTCTTCTCTGTCTCTTTCCTTCCTTGCGCTCTCTCTCTCTCTCTCTCTCTCTCTCTCCTCTCCTTCTCTTCTTCCCCTCTCCCCCTCCCTCTCGTTTCTTGTTTCGTATTTCCCGTCTGTCTTTTTTTTTTGTTGTTCTCCCATCTCTCGTCTTCTGATAACAAATTCCCTGATATGAAGAGTTGACATGACCTTTTTCATTGATATGAAGGGTTGACACGACCTTTTTTCATTGATATGAAGGGATGACATGACCGTTTTAATTGAAATGAAGAAATGACATGACATTTTTCTTTGATGTGAAAGGCTGTTATGACCTTTTTCATAGATATGAAGGGCTGACACGATCTTTTTCATGGCTATAAAGGGTTGACATGACCTTCTCCCTGACACGGAGTGCAGACACGACCTTTTCACTGACCTGAGAGGCAAGCCAGCTCGTAGAATGCTTCAATAAATCCTGGGAATGATCGCTTAATGCTCGTTTTCAGCACTCTAGCGTGTCCGAAATGCTTTCAAGCTAATTTTCGTTCGGTTTATTCCATCGGCGAAAGAAATTTTATGGAACAGACCCTCAGGGATCTATATCAATCAGTTTTTTTTTTTTCGAACATCACCCGTTTAGGAAAGCGAAAATTAATTTTTTTTTTTTTGATCAATTATTTTTTTGGCAGGAGTTAAAAAAAATAGTAACTACGTTTTTCTCCAATTATCATTCGCTGTGTTACATCGTCCTTAGGTTAATTAAGTTCTCACGAATTTTGCTTCCGGGGATTCTCTCTCTTTCTCTCTCTCTCCCTCCCTCCCTCAACACAAAAGAATTACAAGAACAGCTCCTCAAAAACTCACACTTAGGAAAGGAACCTTATATTTTGTTCCCTCTTGGGCCCAAACGTGTTGCTACTCATTCCAGAACGGACTGAAACGTCTTCATTAGGTTAGTTTCCAAGGGTAGACTAAGATTTGCTACTTATAATTGGAGTGTGAGCAAAGTAACATTTATGAAGGGATTCAGGGAAACCGATTAGCCGGACTTGAGTCCTGGAGGTGGGAAGTACAGTACCTGCACTCTGAAGGATGAGTGTTGATGTGTAGTAGTTTTTAACTGCAGTGTAAGTGTACCTCTGGCAAGACAGTGATGGAGTGAATAATGATAAAAGTGTTTCGTCTTTTTCGGGTTGCCCTGCCTGGGGGGGAGGGGGGGAAATGGCCGATGTCTTAATAAAACCATTTGCAAACGAAGGTCCGTTTTATAAAGGTCCTGACGCCATTAAGTAGCTATGAATTATATAATGCTTTGCTTCCATATAGTTCTGTACTATACTGCTACACGATTATAAATATGACCATAATATTTAATTTCGCGGAGCGGTAAGCCAGCGGAAGGCCTCAGTCAGATGACCAAAAGCTCCAACGGCAGGTCATCATCTAAGATCCGCGTCAGGAAACACTTGAGCTGTTTCCTGACAAACCTTACCTAACCTATCCTGTACTCTACTATTTTATTAGTACGTGTTTAGTACAGGACAGATAATGTCACTTCTTCCAGTAATGAATTCTTTCCCTCTCCACCTATCTGTTTCTCTCTCTCTCTCTCTCTACTCTTTTCAGTTCCCCTTTAACTTACCGATAAGTTTCCAACACATTTTTGTTCACCTGGTCTTATACATTTCGTTAACCCTCTCCTCCCTTCTCTGTCCCAGCTGCCTGAGGCGAGGTGTGTAGCTTGCTCTCTCATTCCTGTTCTTCTCTGTTGCTCCTATCCTTCTAATTTCCCTTTTCGCTGCCCATTCCCCATTCTTTGAAAATGTCGCTTCTACAATCTGGTTGAAGAGGATCTTGCTTCAGCCTAATATCCAATAACAGTGAGTTTTTAACGAATTAATTTAGTTTTAACGACGTCATTGTTTTTCATGGTACACAACTCTAACTTGACAATTCTGCAATAATTAATTTTCCCAATCTACTTTCAAAAAGTTGTAAACGAGGGGAAATCATTAAAATGTGTGTGTGTGTGTGTGTGTGTGTGTGTGTGTGTACTCACCTATTTGTGGTTGCAGGGATCGAGTCCTAGCTCCTGGCCCCGCCTCTTCACTGGTTGCTACTGGGTCCTCTCTCTCTCCCCGCTCCATGAGCTTTATCATACCTCGTCTTAAAACAATGTATGGTTCCTGCCTCCACTACATCACTTTCTAGGCTATTCCACTGCCTGACAACTCTATGACTGAAGAAATACTTCCTAATATCTCTCTGACTCATCCGAGTCTTCAACTTCCAATTGTGACCTCTTGTTTCTGTGTTCCCTCCCTGGAACATCCTTTGTCCACCTTGTCTATTCCGCACAGTATTTTCTATGTCGTTATCATGTCTCCCCTGACCCTCTTGTCCTCTAGTGTCGTCAGGCCGATTTCCCTTAACCTTTCTTCGCAAGACATTCCCCTTAGCTCTGGAACTAACCTTGTCGCAAACCTTTGCACTTTCTCTAATTTCTTGACTTGCTTTATCAAGTGTGGGTTCCAACAGGTGCTGCATACTCCAGTATGGGCCTGACGTACACGGTGTACAGTGTCTTGAACGATTCCTTATTAAGGTATCGGAACGCTGTTCTCAGGTTTGCCAGGCGCCCATATGCTGCAGCAGTTACCTGGTTGATGTGTGCTTCCGGAGACATGCTCGGTGTTATACTCACTCCAAGATCTTTCTCCTTGAACGAGGTTTGCAGTCTTTGGCCACCTAGCCTATACTCTGTCTGCGGTCTTCTTTGCCCTTCCCCTATCTTCATGACTCTGCATTTGGCGGGATTAAATTCGAGAAGCCATTTGCTGGACTAGATGTCCAGGTCTCTTTGAAGTTCTGCCCAGTCCTCATCTGATTTAATTCTCATTAACTTCACATCGTCTGCGAACAGGGACACTTCTGAGTCTAACCCTTCCATCATGTCGTTCACATATACCAAAAATAGCACTGGTCCTAGGACCGACCCCTGTGGGACCCCGCTCGTCACAGGTGTGTGTGTGTGTGTGTGTGTGTGTGTGTGTGTGTGTGTGTGTGTGTGTGTGTCCAGGAGCCAATTGCTGGACCAGGTCTGCAGCCTGTCCAGATCCCTTTGTAGTTCTGCCTGGTCTTCGATCGAGTGAATTCTGTATTGCTTCAGTCATGTCGTTCACAAATACCAGAAACAGCACTGGTCCTAGGACTGACCCCTGTGGTCACAGGTGCCCACTCTGATTGATCCATTGAGTGCCTTCCCTGTTATCCCTGCTTGGTCCTCCAGTTTTTGCCTTGTGTGGAACTGTGTCAAACGCCTTCTTGCAGTCCAAGAAAATGCAATCCACCCACCCCTCTCTCTCTTGTCTTACTGCTGTCACCATGTCATAGAACTCTTGTTGGCTGCTGTTGATGAGATCGTTCCTTTCTAGGTGTTCCATTTCTCCTGAGATTTTGCATACTATACATGTCAGTCACTCGTCTGTAGTTTAATGCTTCATGTCTGTCTCCTTTTTTAAAGATTGGGACTCATTTGTGTCTTCCATGCCTCAGGCAATCTCCCTGTTTCGATAGATCACATAGCGCCTCTGCTCCCTCTCTCAACCCATGTGAATTGACTAGCTCACTCAGAAGCCTCTTCACTTCTTCCTCGGTTGTGTGCACTGTGTCCAGCACTTGGTGGTGTGCCCCACCTCTCCGTCTTTCTGGAGTCCCTTCTGTCTCCTCTGTGAACACTTCTTTGAGAGTTCTTCACATACTTCACGGTCATTTCTTGTTGTCTCTCCTCCTTCCTTCCTTAGCCTGATTACCTGGTCCTTGTCTGTTTTTTTCCTCCTGATGTGTCTGTTCATCTGTTTCGGGTCAGATTTGTGTGTGTGTGTGTGTGTGTGTGTGTGTGTGTGTGTGTGTGTGTGTGTGTGTGTGTGTGTGTGTGTGTGTGTGTGTGTACAGCTGTATGGCTGTATTGGAGCCCTTCAGAAAGGATTTAGAGACGATCAAGCCGAGGCTCTGTGGTGCTGAAATCAGAACTGTGAAGACTTCAGAAGTAAGAGAGTAGTTAGTTAAATCAGACTGATATCTGACAGAAGGATGAGAGGAGACAGACAGATGTTGTGCTGTACGGAAAAATCTATCCATTTGTTCTAAGATGCGATTCAAGGTTTCGTGTGGTATGGCCCACATTTCGTGTGGTATGGCCCACATTTCGTGTGGTATGGCCCACATTTCGTGTGGTATGGCCCACATTTCGAGCATTACAGATAAAATAGTCAAAATAAAAAACACCGATCTTCAAGTCAAAAGACAGAATCGCCCCTGCGGCTCGGTCTAAGACCAGAACTATAGGCTTTAAAAAACACAATTGTCATGATTAATAAACACAAAATGAAAGTTAATCTGTGGACAGTAGTACTTGATTATAGTACACAGTTTTAAGGCTCTAGCTGTTGGATCCTTAAGTGTCATTTTTACTGGCAATATGTATAAAGGTCTAAAAAAAAAAAAAAAAAAAAAAAAAAGAAAGGAAAAATTACTTTTCCTATTTGCATTTATAACTGAGTATATATTCATGGAGTCTAATAATATAGAAAAAGTACATGTAAAGGAAATTATTTTAGCTCGTTGTTTCAGAGTAAGTTTTTAAAGCGTGTATATTAGATGGGGGATATATTATATATATATATATATATATATATATATATATATATATATATATATATATATATATATATATATATATATATATATAATGTCGTGCCGAATATGTAAAACTGGTCAGTTAGCAAGAACTCATTTAAAATTAAGTCCTTTCCAAAATTTTCTCTTGTACATTTAAAGATATATTTTTCATTTATGTTAATATAAAAATTAATAATTTTATACCAAAAGAACCTTAGAAAACTTACCTAACCTTATTACAGCAAGCGCAATTTAATTTATCATAATCCAACTAAATATATTTAAGATAAGTTTATAGTAATTTAATAATAAACCAACACAATGAAATATATTTTTCTCGTTAGGTTCAGAATGATTTTTGCGAAATTATTGCAATCACAAATTTTCGCTTTCCTTATTCGGCAAGAAGTGCGTTGATTTTTAAGCCAAAATCGCAAGTTTTACTTATTCGGCACGACATATATACATCAAGAGAGATGTATGTCTCTCGGTGTATACACTCAGAGTTCACTTACGCCCGGTCTGACACTAGGCCTATAGGTTATAAAATTACAATAAAGTACATTAAAAGTGTGGGAAAATTCATTAGGGATATACAATATTTTTCTAAGAAACAGAACACCTTAGTTATCAGTATATAAACGAATTCTGCAAAAATAAACCATACCACGGGTGGGGTTAGAACCCGCGGTCAGAGTCATAAAACTCCAGACCGGCTCGTTAGCCACTAGGCCTATGCTAACCTTCCTATGGTGTAGAAATATACCTAGTTGGATGAATCTTATTGAAGCCAGTTGGCCCAGTGGCTAGCGCGTCGGTTTGGAGTTTTGAGACTCTCTGACCACGGGTTCTAACCCCACCCGTGGTATGGTTTGTTTGCAATCGTGTCATTACGATTTCTGCAGAAATACTTTATACGCGAAACATTGCATTTATTGATAGAAAAACGCTGTGTTCATATTGCATAAAGATGCACTCTAATTGACTCGGTTTTATACAAATGATAACTAACGTATTATTTAAGTGACGTTGAATTATATTTCCTACTTATGTTATTACGTTTCCTCTGCTTGATTTAAATATTAATGTTTTTCTCTGTTCCCTCTCCTTCCATTTGCATGTCATTCTAGTGTTAATTATTCCTTCCTCTGTTCTTTCTGTTTCTCTTCTCGTCTTTCCTTCTCTTATTACTTTCACGTTTTGTTCCCTTCTCATATTATCACTATTCTCCTCCCTCCTCATTCTTCATGTGTTTTTTTGTTATTCTGACTAACATTATTGGCTCTTATTACTCTTCACATATTGTTACCTGTGTCTACATCCATCCATCCCTGTCTGTCTGTCTGTGTCTGTCTCTCTCTCTCCCTTAGTCCTCTTTCCATCACTTGATACCTCTTTAGCCTTTTACCTTTTTACCCCTCTCTTTTTACCCCCTTCCCCCTCTTCTTCAAACCTCTTCCTTCCCCCTCTTCTTCAAACCTCCTTCCTTCCACCTCTTCTCCCCTTCCCCATCTCCCCATCACCTCATTCTCCTCCTCCTTCTCAAATAACCTTGAACTGCACTCTATATTTTATCACTTGCCTTCCCCCTCCCTCACACATGCATTTTCCCACCAGTTCAGTTAGGTAACAGGTGACTACATTCGTTCCGGGTTCGATTCCCTGGCAGCAGAAATATTTGCGCAAATTTCCTTACACCTCTTTTGTCCCTGCCCACCTCCCAGTCCAAATGAGTACCTGCGCTAGTTACTTGTACTAGCTTAATACTGAGGGTCGCATCCTGGGGAAATTAGAAAACACATGGAATGCGATATTCCATGTAAAAGAAACAAGTAGTGTGTGTACAGAACTTTAATATCTTGTCATGCACTGTGCAAGAAAACACTTACAGTTTTGTGTTTAAGAAATTACAGTACCCGTTGAAATGTCGCATTTTTTGTATGAAAAGATTGCTGTGTATAAGACGCTTAGTTCTACTGGGAAGTCATAATCGGTTTAAGAAAGTCTGTCTAGTGTGTGTAAGAAACTCCTCTACTTTGCTGAATGTCATTCTTGTAACAAATCATTCCTGTGTGCAAGTTACTACACTCCTTTTGGAATATTGATTCTTGTGTAAGAATCGATATTCCAAATGGAGTGTTATGTCCTGTGTAAGACAACACACTTGTCATGTGTGTAAGATACTCCAGTACCTGCTGGTTAGTAATCAAACGGTTATAATCATAACCATAATTTTTAAAGGAGTGGACAGCTAAGCCAACGAAGGGTCTCGGTCAGATGACCAAAAGCTCCAGCTGCGTGTCATCATGTGAGACCCGCGTCAGGAAACACTTCTGCCTAACCTAATAAGCTAGACTATCATATCTACCGTAAAAAGACATACAAGTATTTTATATAAAACGCTTAGGTCCTGCTATTATGCCATATTCTGTCGAAGACAACCTTTAGTCTTATGCTAGACACTCAGTACCAGGCGGAAGCATTCAAGAGTTGGGAAAAGGTATCAGTGTCTAATAATTGTAATTGAAAAAGGTGGCCAGCTGCCTGAAGCTGCTGCCCACAGGTTGTTAGGACAGCTGACTCACAGCTGAAAAGGCATACAGAGGGCAGCTGTGTCAGCCATCTGAGGGGAAGGTGGGGACAGAGGGAGTTTCAAAAGATTCGGGGAAGCGGCAGATACGTGGCGAGTGTCTGCTGTGGAGAGGTGATGTTTGTGGTAGGTAAACTATACCAGTGTTGTTGTGGTTGCTGGTTGTGGGGGCGGATGATGCATCTACTACCACGATCACCAATACCACCACTAATACATTACCACCACCATTACTACTAATACAATTATCAAACTACTACCACCACTAATAATACAATCATCATCAATACTACCACCACCACTACAACCATTACCAAGATTTCCACTCCCATTTTCACAGCAAGTCTAGTGTGTAATAAATTCTACCACTTGTTAAAAATATTTAAGTACTGACAAGGTAAGAGGAATCTCAGTACATAATGATGGAATTAAAAGAACCACGCTTCTCTCCTTTATCTCCTTTCATCGTTTCCCCTTTAAGTTTGTTAGACAGTCTGCATCATAATGGTATATACAAAAACTACGATAATTTAAATATACCACAAATATTGTTACACGTTTTTTCATTGCAACAATATATTAACCAGTGATTTCAACTTTAATTTCATATATTTTATTAATGCTAACTAAAGAAATTGTGATTACCCCCATAATTCAAAATTCCCCTATATGTTCTAATAGATAAATTAATAATGTATTTTTATTTTATATAAATTCATAAGAAAAACTTCCAATTTTGAGTATCGGCTTTCAGTTCGAGTTTATATTTATGAAACATTCATGAGTTTTTTGGGATTCGTTGTGTTGCTGGAGAAATTTATTAATGAATTAAGACAAGATGGTTGGGTCATCTTTAAATTTCCTGTATGGTAGAAGTATTTTGCCTCATTCGGAAGAACGAGTGGGGATGTCGTGGCTCTGGAAGTGGGTGGTACAGTGCCTGCACTCTGGAAAATGGGTGGTGATGTTGCAGTTCTGGAGGTGGGAAGTACAGTGCCTGCACTCTCGAAGGTGGGTGATGTTGCAGTTCTGGAGGTGGGAAGTACAGTGCCTGCACTCTGGAAAATGGGTGGTGATGTTGCAGTTCTGGAGGTGGGAAGTACAGTGCCTGCACTCTCGAAGGTGGGTGATGTTGCAGTTCTGGAGGTGGGAAGTACAGTGCCTACACTCTCGAAGGTGGGTGATATTGCAGTTCTGGAGGTGGGAAGTACAGTGCCTGCACTCTCGAAGGTGGGTGATATTGCAGTTCTGGAGGTGGGAAGTACAGTGCCTGCACTCTCGAAGGTGGGTGATATTGCAGTTCTGGAGTTGGGAAGTACAGTGCCTGCACTCTGGAAAATGGGTGGTGATGTTGCAGTTCTGGAGGTGGGAAGTACAGTGCCTGCACTCTCGAAGGTGGGTGATGTTGCAGTTCTGGAGGTGGGAAGTACAGTGCCTGCACTCTCGAAGGTGGGTGATATTGCAGTTCTGGAGGTGGGAAGTACAGTGCCTGCACTCTCGAAGGTGGGTGATATTGCAGTTCTGGAGGTGGGAAGTACAGTGCCTGCACTCTGGAAAATGGGTGGTGATGTTGCAGTTCTGGAGGTGGGAAGTACAGTGCCTGCACTCTGGAAAATGGGTGGTGATGTTGCAGTTCTGGAGGTGGGAAGTACAGTGCCTGCACTCTCGAAGGTGGGTGATATTGCAGTTCTGGAGGTGGGAAGTACAGTGCCTGCACTCTGGAAGATGGGTGGTGATGTTGCAGTTCTGGAGGTGGGAAGTACAGTGCCTGCACTCTCGAAGGTGGGTGATATTGCAGTTCTGGAGGTGGGAAGTACAGTGCCTGCACTCTGGAAGATGGGTGGTGATGTTGCAGTTCTGGAGGTGGGAAGTACAATGCCTGCACTCTGGAAGATGGGTGGTGATGTTGCAGTTCTGGAGGTGGGAAGCACAGTGCCTGCACTCTGAAGGATGGGTAAGGATATTCCAGTTTGGGGTCTCATTTAAATCGTGATATCGGAGCACGTCTGACAAAACAGCTATTGACTGGGTGATGGTGAGTATTTCCTTCTCTTGGTCACCTATCCTAACAGTAATATTGTTACAAAACATAAGCAACACTAGCGCAACATTTAAATATAAACGTTCAAAATAAATGCTTTTGAGAATTTAAGTAAAAATATAAATCGGCAATTGTCTTGAGCTTCGAGAACTCATAAGAAACGATCAATAATTTTCAAAATAGTTCCAATATTATTTTCAGATACATTTCTCGTTCCAAGGCATTGTATTTATACATTTTATAAAATAAAGTTATGTTGTTATTATTCGTCTCTGGTCGCGGTGGAATTTTTAGACAAAATTCATTGGTAATAAATTCAGTTATGATATTCCTATGTAAAGAGTGGAAGTTAAAAGAATGAAAATGCTGGGTTGTTTGGGTCTTTGTGCCTTTGTCTCTCTCTCTCTCTCTCTCTCTCTCTCTCTCTCTCTCTCTCTCTCTCTCTCTCTCACACACACACTCTCTCTCACACACACACTCTCACTCTCTCTCTCTCTCTCTCTCTCTCTCTCTCTCTCTCTCTCTCTTTTCTCTTTCCCTTTCTCTTTTACACAGGGTTTTACAAGGTTAGGTTCAGGATTCCTAACTTTATTGACAAGCTAAGAGCCATTACCTACATTAGCTCATCTCTCTACCTGTCTGTCCGTCTCTCTCTCTCCCCACATTACATAAATAGCAAAGATATAGTGAATAGGATAAAGAGAAGAGAAACTCGTACCATCAGTCAAAAACAGTCTCTTGAAAAAACGCAAAGCGCCCAACCTTTCTTTTTCTTCTTTCAGAAAACGTAAACTACAATTAGATTCCATTCAAACCTTTAAGGTATTGAATGGCTTTGATACACTTAAACACAAAGAACTGTTAAAAGTGCCGATTAAATCCATAACTCGAAACAACGGAACGAAAGTGCGAAGCAGAAAATGCAACACGATCGTATGTAGATTTTTGTGCGATAAGAATCATTGCAGAATGGAATAAATTACCCTCTAATAGTATGAAAACCAAGATTATACAATCTTTCAAGAACTAATTTTACAAGCACTTTACAAGTGTAGGAATCAACTTCAGTTCCCTGTGACCTCAGGTCCTACACACTGTGATTAATTAATGGTCCACGTCAGACCGAAGTGTCATAAGCTCCTCTCTCCTATTTGCTGGTTATTTGTGTGTTGTTCCAGTCACGGTACTGTGTCGTTTTGTTTTTTCTACACAGTACTGATCTATCCCTGCAGATTGCTGATTAGACCAAATTGTTTTGTACGAGAGAAAACATGATGGAAAGATACACTGGCCAGCACGATATAGACCCAGACAGGGATGGGCAAACTTTTATAATGAAAGCTGCATTAAGGTTCCCTGTAATCTAACAAGGCCGCATTCAAGAAATTTTAATTAGGTATACTGCAAAATATCGGTTATTTTGTGAAAAGTTCATTATTATCTAATAACTTCAAGCAAAATAATTTATTCAGAAGGCCACACTTCATGCCCCAGAGGGCCGCATGCGATAAGGCCGCAGGTTCCTCATCCCTGAGTGACAGGAACAGGATAGATTAAGTTAGGTTAGATAATATTTGTCAGGAAACGGGACAAGTGTTTCCTGATGTGGGCCTTAGTACTGTGACAACCCGGAGTTGGAGCTTTTAGTCATCTGACAAAGGTCTTCCGCTGATTTACCGGTCCACCTCTTAAAAATTGTGGTTTGACAGGAACAACATACTGTCTAGCACACCTTGTACTTTACTCAGTTACTGACTAAACCTACACAAAACCTACACTAACCCCCCCCAGGGACCATTATATATGCAACAGATAGGGCAGGCTGAAGTCAACAACCTTCTCCTGCACGTTAAGCAACTGCATTAAGACGATTAGTTGACAATGAGGGACCCAAGTCAATACCAGTAGTAGTAGTAGTAGTATTGGAAGTAGAGAATATAAGAGTCGTAGCAGAACAAGTAGTAACCAGAAGTAGAACCACTGATTGACACAGTTCTGTGAGTGAAATAAAGAGAGTTGCTAATATAGTAACAGTAGTAATTTATTAGAGATAGTTGTAGCCAACGTCTTCCAGTCAGATCCATCTCTCCTGTAAATTCCACGTTATTTTTCAAAACAGTATTGCACATTTTCCCCATGTTTTCTTGCCAGCAGTGGCAGGAAGGAATGGAGGGTGGGAATAGAGCCTTCTACTTTCTCCACTTGATTCATACACATGGATAATACGTATTAGTCCTTAATATAAATAGAATTAGTTTTCTTAGCAAATAGTCTAGATGTGAATTTCTAAGCTCTCTGTTAACTGTCTTTCCCATGTACACACACACACACAGAGAAGTGGGTAATGGTGAGGGCCCCTGGAGAAGGGAAGGATGCAGGAGAGAAGTTTTTGGGGATTTAAAGGGAAGTATGGGAAACCGGGAACCCAATGGAAAAGAGAATTTGTGGTGGGGACTTAAAAATTGCTAAAGTAGGAGAAAACCAGAGAGGGGGGATAGGAAGTTTGGGTGCCCAGGTGTAAATATTAGGAGGCCCTTGTTGCGATAGGGGGTTTGGTTTTAAGTAATTTACAATAAAGAAAAAAAAGGGGAAAAAATATACAAAGGGGTAGGAGGAATTTTGCAGAGTTTTTTGGGAAAGGATTGGTGGGAAATAAAGAGACTGTGGAGATTAGGAACAGTTAAAGGAGCAGAGAAAGTTTTTACCCAAAGAACGAAGAAAAAAATGGGAACAAGGAAGTATGAGTTTAGAAGGGGGGAGGGAAAAAGTTTATAAATAAAAAGGAGGCAGTTGGGAAGAAAAGAGATTGGGGAAAGAGGGAAAAGGAGAAAGGGAATGGGGGGAAAGGAGGACGGGTTTAAAATGTATGTAAGTGTCAGAAGTCGAGTTCGGGAAATTTTGTCCCAGGAGGAAGAGGCAGAGTGGAAGGTGTTTAAAGGGTAGAAGGGAGAAACTACAAGAAAAGTAGAGTGTGCAAGGAGGGGAATTTATGGAGAAAAAGAAGGAAGGATTGGGAAGCAATGGGGAAAAGCAAATAGAAGCAATGTTACAATACAAATTGTTGAAAATAAGAAATTAGAGGGAATACATTAAGGCCTGGGAACTGGTTTCTCCAAGGGTCAGGGGGAGAGTTATTTGGGAGTTAGATATTGGAAATTTGGAAGGGAATATTTGAGGAAATTGGTTAATTTTTTGAGAAGAAGGGCGAAAACATTATAGGCAGGAGGAAAAACATTCAAAGGGAGGAAGAGCCAAGGAGGTGGGGAAAGCGGAAGGGCAGAGGTAAAATGAAGAAGGATTAAGGAAAACCTGGATTTGATGATAAAATAAAATGAAAAGAGGTGGGGATCATTTTGGGAAGGGTTTGGTACATTTTTAAAAATTAGGGAAGAGGGAAAGGACTAGGGATTCAGGAGGAGCATGAAATTTTTTGATTAAGAAAGGAAAAGAGTCAAAATATGGGATAATTTCTGTTTGAGGCACCTGTAAAGGAGGTGGGGTTTAATTAAGTTTTTTGAGTAAAGGGAATGGACGATGACAGGAAAGGGTTTTGGAAAGGTGGGTGTGGCCCGGGTTTTGAGAGTTAAATCTGTAAAACCCAGTAATTTAAAGGCTAAAGATGGCCTTTGTGGCAAATGGTTTGGAAAAGCTGTATGACAGGTGGATAGGGGGGGCAAGGCCCCAGAAAAGGTATAGGTAGGGGGTTTAGTTGAAAACCAGGAAAAGATTTTTTTACTGGGATAGTGAGGTCAAGTTGATTAGAATTGGGAGAAGAGGAAATTTTTTCCCAGTGGGCCAACAAGAGTGGGGTGTCCGGGGGGTTTAATCTTTATGCAGCGGGGAAGGGTTGAAAGCCCTGGTGCGGGGGCGGATAAAAGTTGGGCACACAGGGGGATTGTCACTGTCTTTGCTGTGACACTGTGTTTTCTTGGGGTTTTGGGAAGTTCAAGTTTTGTTTTGTAGGGTGTTTTAAAAAATTAGCAATTCAGGAAGTATAGGTTTGGGGATAAAAAAGATTATATGGATTGGAATACAGTTTAGGGAGAAGGCTATAATGAGGTGTTTATTCGATTGGGGTGGTTCTTGTCACAGGTGGCTTTCATAGAAAGGTGGTGATCAGAATTAGGGGAAAAAAGTGATGAAAGGATCTGGGCAAGACTTTAGTTTGAAGGGTTCATGAAGTATTTTTACCAAGCTTGATAGAATAACAGGTATGAAGGTGAGCGAGATGAAGGTTTGGACGTGGTTTTTTTGCTCATTTGGGGGCCCAAATTGTTGTAATTAATGAGAGAATTCATGATTTAATTGAAGGGGGAAAAATTTCCAAACCATTTTTTTTCCAGCCACTGAAAGGGGTTTGTTGAGGTTTCCTGGATTTTTGAGGTGAGGAAGACAGATGAATTAAAGGTGTCATCTGAAGGAAGAGAGGCGTGGGCACCCGCTAGGAATGGTGAAAAAGAGGGAGCAGAGTTTGTTGTGCGAGTTTTTAACCTTCCCAGGCATCTTGACCCCTTTTGTTCTGATAAAAGTAATAGACCACGGTTTTCCTGATCCCTTTGCGTTTGGCAAAGTAACATTAATGGATGAACTGTAATTCATCGGGCACCGTTTTTAGTCCTGGGAGGGGAGCGGGTGTAAGCCTTGGCCCAACAGGAGGGTTCTAACCATGTTGCGTTTAAAACTTGTAGTTTAATGCTATCCTTCTTAGGCCCCAAGATTTTAGATAGGATTTTAATGATGGTTTGAGTTTTTTCTTTTTTGCCTTGGGTGGAATCATGTCTGTGTTTTAAGTAATTATAATTATTATGTTTAGGGATGGAAAGTGTGACAGGGTTTTAGTAAACTTAGTGAACAGTATTTAGATTGTGGGGCAGGTCATGGGCATGCATTTATGGTTTAAAAGGGCTTTGACAGGGGATAAAAACAGATGGAATTGACAAATTTGGTCTTAAAAATTATTTTGAAAGCATTTGGAGTTTAAACGGGGGATAGTTGGAGGCTCAATTTTGTGTATTTGGAGGAATTTTTGTAAAGTAGGCCCTTATTGCCGATTTGTGATGAAACTGGTTTCTTTATTTATTTATAGATTTGGTTCAAATTTTTAGAAGTTCGGGGTTTTTTGGCCCAAGGGCTTAGCATTAGAAAAGATCACCCCGTTTTTTTTTGTCCCAAAGCCCTGCTCTTTCTGTACATCTTCCTCTTTTTAGGGACTGTAAAGAATTTCCCAGAGATTGGGATAATTTGGCTAGGGCGCAAGAGAAAATTTAAAGTAATAAAGGAAGAGTAAGAGAAAACTGTTACAGTGATGGGGATTGAATACAATTTGGAAGAGATAAACAGGTGAAATTCAAAAATAGTTTGGGAAGGACTTTCCCGGGCTGGAGGGGCCCTATGAAAGATAGGTGAATCAGTAGAATTGGAGGAAAAGGAGGGTAAAGGAGCTGTAAGACAAAAACTGCTTAGGAAAAGGGGAAACAAAAAGGAGTAGGAGTTTACCCAGACCCATTGGGGTTTGAAGCCAAATGAGTGAGAATGCAGCAGAAAGGTGTGAGGCAGTGGAATGAGCCTGAGGCAAGTGGGGGGAAATAACAGAAATCGGGGTTGAAAAAAGGAGGAGCGGGAGAGAGGGCCAGTTAGAGGGTGGAAGAGAGGAAGGGAGCAAAACCGACCCCTGGTTCACTCCATAAAAAAGGGGGTGGGGGTACAAATGGAGGTGAGGTTTTTTCCCCTTCCTTCCCCTCTCTTTCTTCTTTCCCTTTTATTACTTCTCCTTATTCAAAGCTACTACAGGATTAGGAACCAGGCCACTTAGTCCCTGGAAATGGGTAAGTCATATATATATATATATATAAAGTGTGTGTGTGTGTGTGTGTGTGTGTGTGTGTAGACCTGCATATTCCCAAACATTTCTACCAAAAAGTACGCAAACGTAACCCAAGGGAGTTGGACTGATATAACGTCTTTACATCTGTTTCTGTTGCCGCCGTATTCGACTGAAGAAGCCGACTGTTTAGGTGAAACGTCTCGGAATAATGATACTGTCATGAGTACTGTTTTTCAGAAGTGTCATGACCACATTCCTCTGATATATTCATACTTTTTTTTTGAATTCAATATATCACCATCATCACGACTCACAAATTCCACTGAAAATGGTATGGTGTTACTGACAAAATGTGGAAAAAGGCATTTATGTTCAGTTCAGGACATTTATTAGAGGAAACATTTAGCCCACGAGTGGATTCTTCAGTCCTAATACAGTGATCACTAAGAACGAGTTTAAATAGAGGCAGGAATCAGGTGGCAAGCAGCGAGATTGTGGTGGTGGTGGTGGTACCATCACCACCACCACAACTGCGGTGAGACGGGTTGGTTTGAGAAGAAAGTGCCAACATCATGCAACAATGGGCATCAGAATGGGCAATATTCTGTTGATATACAATTTGGATATAGTGTATCTTACACCATATCGCCAACAGGTATCGCACAACAGTTATCTAGCAGCACAACAGGTATCTAAGAGAACAACAAGCATCTAAGAGCACATCAGACATCTAACAGGCATCTAACACAACAGTTATCTAACAGCACAACAGATGCCACTGAGCCCACAATAAACACCTGCACTCATCGCTCGATGGGTTAGAGGAAGTCAAATAGTTAACCAAGAGGATGTCAGGCATCATCCAATTAGAGAGGGCAGATGCCACTCTGACCATTACTTCCCTCTCTCTCTCTCTCTCCCTCTCTTTCTTCTATTTCTTACCTTCCCTTCTTACTTTACCTTTCCTTTCTAAGCTTCTGTTCTCTTCCTGATCCTTACTCCTCTCCTCTCTTCTTTCCAATTCATGATCCTGTTCCTCTTCCCTTTCCTCTTAGTCTTCTCTCCTCTCCCTTTCGTCCCTTTAACTCTTTGTACCCCCTTCCTTTCCCAAATTTCTCGTTCAACATTATTTTTATGTCTTTTTCAGCACGCCTTCTTTCAATGACTCCTGAATTATTTCCTTTATCAGCTTCCCATTCAAACTCTCTCTACACTTTCATTTTTTTATTCATCGTGAAGACATCCATCTTCCTATCACTAAATGTTGGGACATACAACTTTCTTCCATTCATTGCTGAAACATCCAGCTTTAGTACACACAGCACCAGGACATCCAGCTTTAGTACACACAGCACCAGGACATCCAGCTTTAGTACACACAGCACCAAAACATCCAGCTTTGGTACTCACAGCACCAGGACATCCTTTCACTGAATGCTAGGACCACAGAAAAAAATAAAACAGTCTAATCACATCCTGACTCTGGTGGGTTATCCTGGGTTACTAACTCTCCGGCTTTAAAATCCGGACAATATATTCCTCCTCCTCTTTCATCTACGTTTAAATGTAGCAACATTCCTGCCAGCGTAGTGATACTGTAATTTCTGGTTAAAAACACTAACTGGCATATAAGAATATATTAGTATGTAAACAAATGTATTTTGTTGGACTTGAGATATTTATAAAAAAGTATAACTGGTAAACAAATTAGTATATTCTGATTTTCCTATTGTGATCAATAAAAATTATATTTTACACTACCTACTAAATTAGTTTTAGACGTAGGTTTAAACTTGGATGAAACGATACACTGGATAGAATAAGCTTGTATTATAACTACGTTTCACTCTTGTAGATCTTTATATAACTCCTGTCGACCTAAAGGTCGGTAGAGAGGGGCTTATGCGATCCTCATGATGTCTTATCTACTTGACCACTTGCTGCCTCTTCCAAAACAAGACTTGCACTTTGTTACATTAATCAGCGTATGTCAGCTCTTTGAGCAGACGTTAGACTTCGTTAAGTAACTTGCAGCAGCAGCAGCAGCAGCAGCAGCAGCAGCAGCACCACCACCACCACCAGTGTCCCAACTCGCTTCCATTCCTGAAATCTTCGCAAAAACAGCTTAAATTTTAATTCCTGTGTATCTCTCGTGTTTTCCTCGTCAAATTCTTGCTCCCTAACAGCCATTGTTTTATACATACAAAAATTTTGCATGGTATTTTAGAAGGCTGCTTTCTGAGTCATTCTTGTGCTTGGAAGTTGGTCAAACTGCTTTGAAATTGATATAAAAAGTCACATTACCGTAGGAGTAATTCACAGCCAGACGACCATTGTTTAGACAAAGTACCAGTCGGTCGGTCCAAGACCATCATTAAGTCGCGTAATTGATAATTCGTTATATAGACATTGAAATTCTAGGTAGGATTTGCTAATCCAAGAAGCATTATTCGGTTTACGTCACTCACCTCTAACCCACCATGTACTCAATGTATTGTGCGTATTCTTTACCAGAAATTCCTTCACCCACGGCACACTTATATTTTCATAATCTCCCTCACTCCACAAACCTTTAATGTTTGCTAACTACATCCTCATCACACTGGCATAAAACATGCACAATTCACGCGTACATCAGACACGTACATGAAATCCTTACATTATGTACGTACAGTTACGTACATCAAATAAACTTCATTCATAAAACAACTGGCAACAACCACCATTCACTCAGTTTACCAATTTTTTCCCGTAACTTTTAAAATAATTTCATTTCAGCTGACGCGCATATTAATGTGGTCCACAATTCTAACTAATTTGTGGTGGCCAGCGAGCCGCTAATTAAAAGGTGAGAGATAGTTGACCACCCACACTATACTGCTGCAATGTTTGAGAAAAAATCATTATGCAGCATGTATACTCTTGCTTACAGGGATATAAACACTCCAAGATGTTTATCTAACGGTGTATATTCACTGAAGGTGTTTATCTAACGGTGTATATTCACTGAAGGTGTTTATCTAACGGTGTATATTCACTGAAGGTGTTTATCTAACGGTGTATATTCACTGGAGGTGAATATTCACTGAAGGTGTTTATCTAACGGTGTATATTCACTGAAGGTGTTTATCTAACGGTGTATATTCACTGAAGGTGTTTATCTAACGGTGTATATTCACTGAAGGTGTTTATCTAACGGTGTATATTCACTGAAGGTGTTTATCTAACTGTGTATATTCACTGACAGGTATTTATCTATCCGTGCATTTACAATGAGTTACCTTAAAAATCCCACAGAACTGGGAGGGTTTAAACTCATAGGTTTAAACCCTAGACGTTTCGTGGTTTATTTACAATCGTACGATTAGGATTTCGTGAGTTACTTCGCGTTAATCTGAATTTATTGATCAAAATATCCGTGACGCGGTGTGCGGGTGACAGCCTTCACGACCCTCCTGCAGTCGATAGGCTTTAAACCTAATTAAATAAACGAGATTAGATAATATTTTGATCATATGTGTTGGGTAATTAACTTTGATGAAGAGAATGAGTAGCAACAGTTCTCTTGATCAAGAGGCTATCGCCAATATCAAGACACATTCCTTCAACTGATAAATGTAATATGTTAGTCGGTAAAGGGTGGAGGTTAGAGAAGTGATATTGATGCAGTTATTAACTATTGATGCAATTATTAATTTTCAATGCAACTGCGGTTGGCCGAGGATCGAACCTATTTTAGCCGGCCTCGTGGGAAGCAAGTCAAAATTCACGACGCTCTAACCAGTGGTCCATACAGTTCTTCATACATCACGTACCTATCAATCTATATATGCATGCAACCACAAAACAAGTGGTATTATATTAATAAACAAAAAGTTGGACGGGAGGATCGAACCGTGGACCTGGTAGTGACAGGTCCAGCACTTTACTGCTGAGAGACTTCTTACGGGAGAGATCTGGAAACAGAACATCTGTCTCCGTCAGCGGCACCAACTACGGCTACAGTCTCTTTCTTACAGATTAACAGCTTTCAAAGTAAATTTATCCTTAACTCCTTCAAATCCATATAGTCTGTGAACTCAGTTTAATAGTAATAAACGACTGTATATGAATAAACGGAACGGGAGGATCGAACCGTGGCCCTGGTGACTAACCTACACCACCTGTCCCGCTTTACCAATTTTTAAATACTCACAGTTGCACAAACCCAGAGGCTTTGTGTACACTTTAGGTATTGTTGTACATAAGTGCACATGTACACACAATATTTTAACCAATTTTTCTCGAGCATATACTCTCTACTGGAGCACATCCCTTCTTCCAGATTTTATACACTCTAATCTGATATTCAGATTTTCCAATAAATCTCGATTTAATTCTCCATTAAAACAGGTAGGCCGCTCAGAGCTATATTCTCTGTTCCTTGACTCGTAAATTCAATTATTATCGAGATCAAACGAGGGTTGATGAGCGCATGCGCTCGCGAGCTTTCCAATCTGGAAGCTCTGATAGTCGGCGACCCCAAGCAAAATCAGCATTGATTGGAAAATTAATCTTTAATCAGATGAATAATTCACATCTTCCTCACTTATCGAAGAAACTTGGTCTATACTACAATAAAAGTGTATTCTGTAGTACTATACAAGTCTCTTAGTGTGGTACCACTCAGATTACTGAGTGCAGCACAGGTAAGCCGGTGGTTGCTATTGTTGTGGTATATTACAATGACTGGCTTACCTGTGCTGGTCTCAGCACAGATAAGCCAGTGATCGATGCTGCTGTGGTCCATTATCAGATAGCTACTAAATAATATTTATCTCCAGTTTCTGAGTTGGTTACGAATTATTCCAGTCATTTACTGTGGCTTGTGAGTTAGTTATGAATTATTCCAGCCAACACGTTTTTGTGAGAGTAATTCTTCGCAAACGAACACAGATTGAAATGAGAGAGGCAGATTAAACGGAGAAGGTGGAAGCTGATAACACAGACAAGTCATTGATATGTCAGGAAATACTGCCAGTTTAAAGATGGTGGAAAGGAACCAGAAGAAAAAGATCGGTTGAAAAAGCTATGCACAGTTTCAAGGAAAAGTATGATGGAGCCCAAGAGGCCAGGAATCTGCATGGCCTGCCATTATAGATTAACACACGAGCTGAGTTCAGAAATCTTCACCCCGTAAACTTGCTCTTTAAACACACACACACACACACACACACACACACACACACACACACACACACACACACACACACACACACACACACACACACACACACACAGCCAGGTAATGTGGATCGACCCCTGCAACCACAAATAAGTGAATACACACACATCGTTCAAGACTCTGTATACTGTGTACGTCAGGACCATACTGGAGAATGCAGCACTAGTATGGAACCCCACACCTGGTCAGGCATGTCAAGAAATCAGAGAAAGTGAAAAGGTTTGCAACAGGACTAGTACAAGAGTTAAGAGGTATGTCCTACGAGGAAAAGTTAAGGGAAATCAACCTGACTATACTAGAGGTCAGGAGGAATAGGGAAACATATGATAACGACATAAAATACTGAGAGGAATTAACAAGTTGGATAGGGACAGGATGTTTCAGAGATGTGACACAGCAACAAAGGGCCATAACTAAAAAGTGAAAACTCAGATGAGCCACAGGGATGTTAGGAAGTATTTCTTCAGTCACAGAGTTGTCAGGAAGTGGAACATTCTCGAGTGATGTAGTGGAGGAAGGATCCATACGATAAAGCTAATGGGGCAGAGAGTGGACTTAGTAGCTACCAGCGAAGAGGCGGGGCCAGGAGGTGTGACTCGACCCCTGCAACCACAATTGAGCACAATTAGGTGATCTCACACACACACACACACACACACACACACACACACAAAGATATACAGAGCCAGACAGACACCCAGGTAATTAGTTTGTTTTCCATCCATTCATCAGGTGAGGAGCGGAGGACCAACCCAGCTATTTCAGCAAGATGAAACTCATCTGTCTCCCAACAACACAATTTTCCTCTGAGTGGAACGAATCTGGGCCATAAAACAAGTGCAATAAAATACCTTAATGATTTTTTTTGGGAAAAACGTATTATGCTCAACTTGCAATTAGGAATATTAACCATCGGAGCTTCTGATCAATAAAGGTGTTAAGTGTCGTAGCGTTAATGAGAGGTGTAAATGTATGTTTAGTGGGGAGGGCTGGGTGAGTGGGGAGGCTGGGTGAGTGGGGAGGGCTGGGTGAGTGGGGAGGCTGGGTGAGTGGGGAGGGCTGGGTGAGTGGGGAGGCTGGGTGAGTGGGGAGGGCTGGGTGAGTGGGGAGGCTGGGTGAGTGGGGAGGGCTGGGTGAGTGGGGAGGGCTGGGTGAGTGGGGAGGGCTGGGTGAGTGGGGAGGGCTGGGTGAGTGGGGAGGCTGGGTGAGTGGGGAGGGCTGGGTGAGTGGGGAGGCTGGGTGAGTGGGGAGGGCTGGGTGAGTGGGGAGGGCTGGGTGAGTGGGGAGGGCTGGGTGAGTGGGGAGGCTGGGTGAGTGGGGAGGGCTGGGTGAGTGGGGAGGGCTGAGTGTTGGGGGAGGGCTGGGTGTTGGGGGAGGGCTATGGGATGATGGGGTTTGGTTTAGGGTGGGCGGGTGTGTGGGAAATCAACGAAATTCTTCCTCGATGTGAAATCGAGCAAGAATTTCGTTGATTCCCGGTAGCGTGAAATGGTTTTCTGTTTTGATCAAAATTGGTTAGATGAGCAGCATGCTGGTACAGTGTTCTATGTGACACTTACATAGTGGCAACAAAACCCAACTAAATGTAATAATCTTGGCAGAATCACCGACAATATGTTAGGTAAACGGACACATGTCACATGTACAACTAATTCGACATTTTTATTGTGGCAACGTTTCGCTGTCCAGAAGCTTTGTCATGCTTGACAAAGCTCCTTCAGAATGAAACGTTGCCAAGCTTGACAAAGCTTGACAAGCTTGAAGCTCCTCAAGAGCGATACTTTGCAACAATAAAAATATCGCACGAGTTGCAAATGTTTTTCTACCTAACAAACCCCAACTACGTTTCTGCATTATATTCCACCACACAGGATAAGATACATGCATAACATTGATACCTGTGAATCTGAGCTGGGAGTCTTCAGTAGAATACTGAGGATATCAGGGATTCCATTTAAAACTGGGATGGGAAGAAGTGGGTTGGGCTGGATCACAGTGTGTGCGGATTTGTTGCAGTGGGTAGTGGTGGTGGGTTCAGTGGGTTGTATTTCTTAGTGCTTGCATGTTTTCTATAACCCACGTGTCTGTGTGTTTTCTATATATCTTTTTTTTTATTTACGGCTGTTTATTTCTGTATGTCTATTGTTTACAAAAGTTAGTCTCAAATTTCCGATAAATATATTACAAGTTAACAGCTGTTATTTTACCCTCCTTCATTTAACAAGTTAAAAACTGCTATTGTACGTCAGTTCTTTACGATAAGAACTGTTATCTATCTCGGTTCTTTTACAGGCGAGGATCTATTATCCCATAGGCACTAAACAACCCCTACGGTTTTAACCCTTCTGAAAATTAATAATTACATGCAAATGACTTCAATTGACTTTAATTGAAAGTTAGTTTAAATGAAAAAAAAAATAATTGAGTAGACATTCTATATATAAATTTACATATTTATGAAAATTTCCGGCAGCGAGAGAGAATGTCTGACATTATGAGGACGGAGGATCGAGACGCCACTACTTGACTCCACTGCTTCAGATATATTTGATGTTTATTGTTGTTTTAAAGGGAATGTTAACTTAGTCAACGGGAAGAATGATGGTGATGTATGTTACTGGCAGAATGATGGTAGTGATGGGTGTGATACTGGTAGAATGATAGTGATGTTGTTTATTGCTGGTAGATAGTGATGATGTTTATTGCTGGTAGATAGTGATGTTTATTACTGGTAGATAGTGGTGATGTTTATTACTGGTAGATAGTGGTGATGTTTATTACTGGTAGATAGTGGTGATGTTTATTACTGGTAGATAGTGGTGATGTTTATTACTGGTAGATAGTGGTGATTTTTATTACTGGTAGATAGTGATGTTTATTACTGGTAGATAGTGCTGATGTTTATTGCTGGTAGATAGTGGTGATGTTTATTACTGGTAGATAGTGGTGATGTTTATTACTGGTAGATAGTGATGTTTATTACTGGTAGAATGGTAGTCGTGATGTTTATTACTGGTAGAACGATAGTGGTGACGTATGTTGCTGGTGGTGATGATGGTGATGTTATTAACACGGCTACTGATGTCATTTGTCGTCGGTAATGATACAGTTCCAAGTCCCACTTTAAGGATGCCTGAACAGATATATATATATATATATATATATATATATATATATATATATATATATATATATATATGCAATAAGATCACAGTAAACAGGTGATTTCAAAATATGCAAAACAACCACTCTGAAATAATAAAAGAAATTCAAGCGCTTTCGTGACTACTCACATTATCAAGGAACTATGAAAGTGAAGCATCAAGGAAGCTATATAAGGGTCGACTCAGCACCTCACTATCAGATCACAACGGTTAAACACGTGACGCGCGGCGACCAACGGATAGGTCCTTTGCAAAACTCACCCCCAAGCTATTTATTTGTCCAGTGTATTATTAATTCTACCCAAATTCTATTAATTATAAATGGATCTAATTTATATAAACCAGAAATATTCATATTATTGTCAAAACTGCTTTTATGAAACAAGATTCAATTATATTCCTGTCGACCATGGACTTGCTTGATACTACTTTCTCAACTTTTTGAAAATCAATTGGATGGTTAAAATCTCTTACATGAATAAATAGAGCATTGGAATCTTGTCAAATTATTCACACACACACACACTTATATATATATATATATATATATATATATGTATATATATATATATATATATATATGTATATATATATATATATATATATATAATGTGCCAAATATGAAAACTGGTCAATTAGAAAGAACTCATTTAAAATTAAGTCTTTTCTAAAATTTTCTCTTATACGTTTAAAGATATATTTTTTCATTAATATTAATGTAAAAATTTTAATATCGCAAAAAGAATCTTAGAAAACTTACTAACCTTATTATAACAAGATCAATTTATTTTACTTCTTAACTATATATATTTTAGATTTGTTTACAATAATTTAATACTAAAGAAACAGTGAAATATTTTTTTTTCGTTAGGTTCAGAATGATTTTGTGAAATTATTGCATACACAAATTTTCCTTGTCCTATATGCAAGATGAACGTTGCTATTTAAGCGAAGATCATAAATTCTGCCTATTCACTTTGACATATGTATATATATATATATATATATATATATATATATATATATATATATATATATATATATATATATATATATATATATATATATATATATATATATATATATATATATATATATATATATATATATATATATATATATATAATTAATATATATATATATAATTATTTTTATTTTTTTTTATTATCACACTGTGATTCCCCCCAAAGGCAGGGGGGCCCCAAAAAAACTTTCCCATCATTCCTCCATCACTGTCTTGCCAGAGGGTGCTTTACTAAGTTTTTAAACTGCAACATTAACACCCCTCCTTCAGGTGCAGGCACTTACTTCCCATCTCCAGGACTCAAGTCCGCCTGCCAGTTTCCTGAACCCCTTCATAAATGTTACTTTGCTCCCTCCAACAGCACGTCAAGTATTAAAAAACCCTTTGTCTCCATTCCTCCTATCAAACACGCTCCCTACCTGCTGGAAATCCAAGCCCCTTGCACACAAAACTCCTTTACCCCTCTCTCCAGCCTTTCTAGGCCACCCCACCCCTTCATTCACACCGACTGATACACTCTTGAAGTCATTCTGTTTCGTTCCATTCTCTCTACATGTCCAACCACCTCAACAACCCTTCCTCAGCCCTCTGCAAAAAGTTTTGGGAATCCCACCTCCTCCCAACTTAAAAAACGATTCTCTGCTTTTATTCACCACACATTGCCCCCAGACATGCATCTCCACTGCCTCAGCCTTCTCCTCCTTTTCAACATTCATCATGCTTCACACCCATATAAGAGCGTTGGTAAACTATACTCTCTATTCCCCTCTTTTGCCTCCAGGACAAAATTCTTTTTTCTCCCGAGACTCTAAGTGCACCACTCACTCTTTTTTCCCCCATCAATTCTATGATTACCTCATCTTTCCATAGACCCATCCCTGCTCGTCCCCTCCCAAATATCGATACATTCCTCCTCCCCATTTCCCTCAATCAAATTTAATCTTTCATCCCCAATCTTTTTTTTAACTTTGTGTATTCCCCTTTAATTTTCTTCTTTGCACACCCAAATTCATCTTTCTGCAACTTCTCTTAGAATCTCCCAA
>NC_091368.1:492418-504918 GCF_038502225.1 Cherax quadricarinatus
TAGTAGTTTTTTATATATTAATATAATGCAAAAGTTCAGACCAGCGCCTAAATTTAATATTAACATGTATTAAGCCTAATTAAACACTCCTGAGATAACTGTACTTATTTACTTCCCAAGAGGACATACTAGGGAGGGGAAATGGGGATGGAACAAGGATCCTCTCGTGGGATAACACAGCAATTATATAGCTTGAATTCATAAGGGAGGGAATACCTTGACGCTGTTGAAGGAGTCTTAATCAAAAGTATATGAGCAACCCTTCCTTATCTTGGGCTGAATTTTATCTTTTCTATATCTTTATTTTCTACAGGTACATGTACAAGGTATACAGGCCTAAATGACATTAATGACATACTACTATATAGAAAGTCTTGTGCGTCCCAGGATGCGACCCACACCAGTCGACTAACATCCAGGTATCCATTTTACTGATGGGTGAGCACTGGACAACGGCAATGTTTCACCACTGCCGGGAATCGAACCCGGATCCTCAGCGTGTGAAGCGAGAGCTTTGCCAACCAGGCTCTTTATGACCTCTAACCGGTTTACCGCTCTCTCCTGGTCTGGAGGAAGGACACGGAGGCGGTAACCTTTGAAATCATCTTCAGGTAACCTACATGAATGTAATATCAAATATTGGCGGTGAACCCAGAGCCTCGCGCTCACACTCAACCCAAGTTGCTGACTGCTTTTCCATGTTAGAAAGAAAATCATTATTAAATTAACAGAAAAGCTCTAAACTCACAGGGCCAAGCAGTGCTTGGAGAATGGGACGTAATTAGTTTTGATCCAAGGATGGAGAAAATAGCTTCACTTCCTTGGAGCAATTTCTGACATAACCCCAGTCATCTATGAAGAAGCCACTAATACCATACCCATGCACCTTGCCCAAGGCCCGAACTCATAAAACTCCATACTCATTAAGAATTGAAAGAAATCAAAACCGTCTCCGCCTTCTGTGGAGAAGGAGCCTTAACGCAAGAGTCGTCCAATGGCCATTAACAACCTCTGATTTAGTCCTACTCAACAAAAGTGTCAATAAAGCCACACACAAAAAAAACTATAGACCCATTTCATTGACGTTTCGCATCACCAAAATCTTTGAAAGAATTTTAAGAAGCAAAATTACAAACTACGAGGAATCACAACAATTTCATAAGGCAACATGGGTTTGGGAGAGGTCGCTCCTGCCTATTGCAATTGCTGGACAATCACGACATAGTCTTCTGTAAATAGTCCACCGGAAGACAATAATAATATAATAATTATAATATCTTTATTTCTACAAGTACATGCACAAGGTATACAGGCCTAACTGACGTCACTGACAGGCTCTGTTGGCCTGGTGGTTAAAACTCTCGCTTCACACGGCAACGGTCTGGGTTCGTTTCTCAGCCATGGTAGAAACATTGGGTGTGTTTCTTTACACCTGTTGTCAATGTTCACCCATCAGTAAAATGGGTACCTGGGTGTTAGTCGACTGGTGTGGGTCGCATCCTGGGACACTGACCTTATTTGCCCGAAATGCTCAGCATATTATTATTATAATCAAGGGGGGAAGCGCTAAACCTGGAGGATTATACAGCGCCTGGGGGGAGGATGTGGAAGGCATTCAGGCTTAATTCGGGGAACTGGAACACAGATCCAATTCCCTAAATCAAGAGCCCCTCACCAACATCAAGGAACCTTCCTTGAGGGGAATGCTCAGCATAACAAGGGGCTTTTTATGTATTGATGTCAGCTAGGCCTGTATACCATGTACTTGTAGTAAAGAAAAATATTATTACTACTACTATATAGAAAGTCGCTTGTTACGCAGAGCATTTCGGGCAAACTAGGTCAGTTTTAACCCAGGATGAGACCCACACCAGTCGACTAACACCCAGGTACCCATTTTATACTGATGGGTGAACATGGACAGCAGGTGACTAATGGAAACACGTCCCTAATGTATTCCAGCCATACCGGAGATTTGAACTTTGGACCTCAGTGTGTGAGCCGAGTGCGCTAGTGATCGAGCGTGTTTGATAGGAGTGAATGGAGACAAATGGTTTTTAATACTTGACGTGCTGTTGGAGTGTGAGCAAAGTAACATTTATGAAGGGGTTCAGGGAAACCGGCAGGCCGGACTTGAGTCCTGGAGATGGGAAGTACAGTGCCTGCACTCTGAAGGAGGGGTGTTAATGTTGCAGTTTAAAAACTGTAGTGTAAAGCACCCTTCTGGCAAGACAGTGATGGAGTGAATGATGGTGATAGTTTTTCTTTTTCGGGCCACCCTGCCTTGGTGGGAATCGGCCAATGTGATAAAAAAAAAAAAAAAACTTTGCAAAAGCCAGAGGGCCAATTACCACACACTACATCATTATGTACTGGAATGAGGGCGAAGGGGATCACGATTTCAGAGAAATGTCAAAAAATTAAGTGTAGAAATGGAAGACAGGAATAAATAAAGAAGATATAGATAATGTAATGAAAATATCTAACCATGACAGAAAGAATAGAATACTAGTTTGGCACTTGATAGCTTTAAAAATAGTGCCTCTTAAAAAAACTCATAACCACAAATAAGCTACAACGTATTTTTTGTGACAGTTCATATGTACATAAAAAACTCATTACGATTGTATGTAGATCATAAACTAATAAATAGTTATTACCACTAACTTACTGTGATATCAAAACATTTGGGTCCGGTCCCAGGACACAATATCACTAAATTTTTGACTACCGCCTACATGATGGGCATGGAGTGCCTAATAAAGTTGCTAAACTATAGAACCTTATGCTATAAACCTAAATTTAGCTTAACATATCTAATCTTATCTAGAAATATCAGCAAAGGTATTATAAAATCTTATAGAATATTTAATGAATGAAACTAGAGACAAAGAAAACGATTTATTTTATTGATAACATATTCTTAATGTCTTAATGTAGCAGTGATCTAGAATATTTTACTCTGAATTGTTAATACTGTTAAAGTTAGAGTAACTGACGGCATATATTTATATGCCTAACTGTAATTATCAGGTACCCCAATAAAAATAGGTCATATAATATTCCTTTATTGCTTTATCCTATGTTAAATACACAATTTATTTTCTATTTGCACATAAAATGAATGCCTTTAGCCATTGTAAAATAAAAATTGTGTTATGTATCCAAAGCCAAAATATAAATTTACATGACCGTAATTCACATATGTTCAGAAACTAGGCGCCTCAAAGAGGATAAATTCCCCAGTTGTACCTACGTCCCAGTGGCGCAATCGGTTAGCGCGCGGTACTTATATGACAGTGTCTGAGCCATGCCGAGGTTGTGAGTTCGAGCCTCACCTGGGACATCTCTTTTCCTTCTCTTTTTTTCTCAGTTAACAGTCACACTGAATAACTCACAATTTTCAGCATGATACATTTAACGAAGATTTGGCTAGCTATGATGTTCTTAAATTGTCGAGAAGTTTATGAACGAATGGTGTCGCTATTTTATCATTTTCTCACTTTTAAAGTTTATTTAGGTACAGGTACACGTAAGTACAATAGTCACTGTGGAAAATTGCATTTATCTGAATGTAACTAATTATGTACATAACAGTAAATGATATTAAAGATAATTATTATTTATCAACGTTACATAGACAAGTAGGAATTTGGGACACCTAGGTCGCAAAAAATGTCCCCCTTCGATACCTACCACTGTCATATCCACAAGTTGCTCTGGACCTATTAATAAAATGAAATATACATACACCAGAAATACTGGTAAATATATAAATTTGTGGACTGTATATTAAAAAAATATTATATATAAATTCACATATACATAACAGAAGGAAAATATATTTTAATATCACTCACCAATTTGATTGGATATTAAGTTGTATCATACTCAGAAAAACCTCACTAAATTTATGAAAACACTGGCCAGAATTATACACAAATCTAGAGAGCTTATCTGAGGTTCCTGGAGCTGTCTTGTCCAGTCGTCTGATATCTCAAGTTATGCAGGAATGCACATCCACCAATTTTGCCTCCTATTTGAGAGGTGTCAACACAATTTTAACCTCTAGAGCACGAAAAATTCTTCCCATTATATTAACGTTGTATCCAATTCAAAACCAAGATAGTGACTCCCGTCTGCGCAGACGCAGGCTTTCCGTTTCCTATGACATAAATATTATTAAATACAGTATGGCCATCTATTTACATATAAATACTGAATTTCTGGAAAATATATACAGTATTTTCCACAGTCACATATAGAGTAAATTACCTAGGATAACTCCCGCCAAAAAGTCAGAGTGACTTATTGAGATCCTTGTAATACCCTATTAAGTCTTTAAGAATAAAACAGTTAAGTAACTCGGCTGTGTAAAAATCAGTTACAATAAAGGAGAATCAGTATGAATAAAATAAACCACCACCACCACCTAGTCTAAGAAGGCAACGTGAATATATTTTTTAACATTATTAGCAAAAATATGGGAACAGTTTACACTTGGAAAATCCTAGAGGAATTAATACCAAACTTGCACACGAAAATCACTCCTTATGAAAGGAAAAAACTCGGCAGACGATGCAACATTCCCTCCCCCAATGAAAAGCAGGGGTGCCATTAGCACGATAAGAGACAACACAATAAGTATCAGGGGCCCAAGACTGTTCTGCTGCCTCCCAGCATACATAAAAGGAATTACCAATAGACCCCTGGCTGTCTTCAAGCAGGCACTGGACAAGCACCTAAAGTCAGTACCTGACCAGCCGAGCTGTCGCTCGTGCATCTGTTTGCGTGCGGCCTGGTGGCTAAAGCTCTCGCTTCACACACGGAGGGCCTGGGTTCGATTCCCGGCGGGATGGGAACGTTTCGACGTTTCCTTACACCTGTTGTCCTGTTCACCTAGCAGCAAATAGGTACCTGGGTGTTAGTCGACTGGTGTGGGTGGCATCCTGGGGGACAAGATTGAAGACCCCATTGGAAATAAGTTAGACAGTCCTCGATGACGCACTGACTTTCTTGGGTTATCCTGGGTGGCTAACACTCCGGGGTTCAAAATCCGAAGAAAATCTTATCTTAACAATAATAGCCTGGTTGATCAGGCCCTGATCCACCATGAGGCCTGGTCACAGACCGGGCGGGGGCGTTGACTCCCGGAACCCTCTCCAGGTATACTCCAGATATTTATAAAAAGGATATTAATTTTAAGTCATATGGCTGGTAGCAAGTAGTAGTAGTGCCACATGTGAAGGACGTAGGTTGTACCCTAACACAGGTACGAACCAGTGGGAACCAGTGGGAACCAGTGGTAACCAGTGGGAACCAGTGGGAGCCAGTGGGAGCCAGTGGGAACCAGGGTCTTATATCCTGGGTGTGCTAGGTGAGCGCTGCAAACCCACCAAAGATTTTAAATTCATCATAAATTTTAAGCTCACTCAATAATATAATCATGGATCATAATGAGAAACTAATTTTTCTATCTCGTTATGCAATACTGCGGCAGTTGTTCCGAGTAATACTTATACTACAGACCAATAGCACTAACATCCCATATCATAAAAATCTTTGAAAGGGTCCTAAGAAGCAAGATCACCACCCATCTAGAAACCCATCAGTTACACAAACCAGGGCAACATGGGTTTAGAACAGGTCGCTCCTGTCTGTCTCAACTACTGGATCACTACGACAAGGTCCTAAATGTAGAAGACAAAAAGAATGCAGATGTAATATATACAGACTTTGCAAAAGCCTTCGACAAGTGTGACCATGGCGTAATAGCGCACAAAATGCGCGCTAAAGGAATAACAGGAAAAGTTGGTCGATGGATCTAAATTTCCTCACTAACAGGAGAGTACGTCAACAGAGTAAAGTCCGAGTACGGTGAAAAGCCAGTACTAGCTCCCATCTTGGACATAGACCAGTGGTGACACCCGAATCTGTGACAGTGTCTTCCATTGCAGACACTGCAAGTCCAGGCGGACATCAACCAAATCTTTCAGTGGGCTGCAGTATGAAGGATGAGAAATTTCAATTACAGTATGGTAAACATGAGGAAATTAAATCTTCATCAGAGGGCCACAAAATAGAGCTTATATTATGTCCTCACCTTCAAGGACCATAACATTGTGTCTGCTAGGTGAGAGAACGCCAAGCCCATGATGACACTCTTCAGGTCACTTGTTCTATCTAGGCTGGAATATTGCTGCACTCTAACAGACCTTTCAAGGCAGGTGAAATTCACCTAGAAAATGTACAGAGAACTTTCAATAACGGAGATTCAATTAAGCTCACTGTATTCAACGCAGGAGGGAGAGATAATGATAATACATGGATCATAATGAGAAACTAACGAAAGCAAAAGACTTTTTGAAAAGCTATAGCTCGTGTCATGCAACTGCCTCCCAGCACACATAAGCCAACAGACCCCTGGCAGTCTTCAAGCTGGCACTCAAGCACCTAAAGAGTTCCTGAATGTGGCTCGTACTTATATCAGGCATCCACCAGAGTAGAAGGATGAAGACGGTAGCACAACGCACACACGTGTATGTGACCACCAGGAACACTGTGTATGTTTCCTTGCATCTGTTACTTCTCTTCACTTAACACTAGGTAGGTGACCGGGTGTTAGCCAACGGTTGGTATATTTGCAGTTAAAAACAATCAGCTTCGTTCGTTGCACTGCTATAGACCAAGGGAATATTCTTTCAACCCAAAACATATCAGTAGGTATCCCTCGAAAGGAAATACCATTAGTGGTTGTCGGATTTTTTTTTTTGGTTTTCTTTCTGCAAGATTACTTAGCAATAATTTAAGAACGCCTATCTGATCAGCTTGTGTTTGTTAAAACATACCGTACATACCCCTGACTGGACCATCAATACAAACTATAATAATATAATTATCACAGCCACACCCAAGATCCAGTGACGTCATGACATCACTCGTCTTCAGGAAACCCTCCGGAAGTGCTAGATGATAACCCTGTACCGGAGAGGTGACAAGTCCGCAAGTGTAAAGCACCCTTCTGGTAAGACAGTGATGGAGCGAATGATCATGAACGTTTTTCTTTTTCGGGCCACCCTGCCTTGGTGGGAATCGGCCGATGTAGTAATAAAAATAATTATATATATATATATATATATATATATATATATATATATATATATATATATATATATATATATATATACCACCTCTAGAACTATTCTAGGGACCCTCATCCTCAGAGAAAATATATATATATATATATATATATATATATATATATATATATATATATATATATATATATATATATATATATATATATATACCACCTCTAGAACTATTCTAGTTACCCTCATCCTCAGAGAAAATAATATATATATATATATATATATTTATATTTACATATATGCATATATAAATATACATATATATATATACTGTATATATATATGTGTGTGTGTGTGTGTGCGCGCAATAAGATCACAGTAAGCAGGTGATATCACAATATGCAGAACCACTGAAAAAATAATGAAATTCCAAGGTGTTTCGTGATTTCTCACATTATTACCTGGAGAGAGTTCCGGGGGTCAACGCCCCCGCGGCCCGGTCTGTGACCAGGCCTCCTGGTGGATCAGAGCCTGATCAACCAGGCTGTTACTGCTGGCTGCACGCAATCCAACGTACGAGCCACAGCCCGGCTGGTCAGGTACCGACTTTAGGTGCTTGTCCAGTGCCAGCTTGAAGACTGCCAGGGGTCTGTTGGTAATCCCCCTTATGTATGCTGGGAGGCAGTTGAACAGTCTCGGACCCCTGACACTTATTGTATTGTCTCTTAACGTGCTAGTGACACCCCTGCTTTTCATTGGGGGGATGTTGCATTAAGGAACTATAAAAATAAAAGATCAGCAGAAGGCAAAAAAGGGCGAGAGTACATCTGGCAGTCAACATACATCTGACCCTTAATGATGACGTAGGTCGATGGTCAAGGACTTATATTCCACTCATGGCTTAAGATTATAACTTGTTGAATATATTTTAAATTCTTCCCAAATTTTATTAATTATAAATTAATCTAATTTGCATAATTCTAAGGCAATATTCATAGTAATTTCAAAATTACCTTTCTATGAAACTTGATTCTATTGCATTTCTCTCAACCATGGACTTGCTTGATACAACTTTCTCGGCCTTTTAAAAATCAATTGGATGGTTAAAATTTCTCATGTGAATAAACAGAGCATGAGATTCTTGTCCACTTCTAATGCTATATTTATGTTGCTGTACTCTTAGTTCAAGACTTTTCCAAGTTTGAAGGTAATAAATTATATCACTTTTTTTTACTGGGAATTTTGTTAACAGGCATCGACGTTTTTTGGAGAATTTATAATCAGTTTTTTTTACTGTATCCAGATTTTTAAATATAACTTCGATTTTAAAATTCTTGAGTAGAGAAGGTACACCAAGAAAATTTTCATGGTAAGGGAGAACCAGCATATTTTTAGTTAAATAACGTTGGTTGTCCTTTTTTAATTGTAAAAGGTATTTCTAGCTATTTTAAAGGATTTATCAAATTTATCAAATTTTCAAGATTTCTACATCTATAACTCTGGGATGCAAATATACAAAGATCTCAAAAACACTGATGAAAATACAGAAAGCTTAACTATCAATGGTTCTTCTGCATAGTGATGATTAAAACCCGAACTTGCACAATACGCACAACTCCTATAAATATTGGAACTTTCTTATTTTTTTTTTTACAGATTGATTTTTATATTGACAGTGATGAATAAAAATTTTAATTTTGGGCCGAACCTAACTTATAAACCTCACCAAAACTATTTTTTAGCTAAATTATATATATATATATATATATATATATATATATATATATATATATATATATATATATATATATATATATATATATATATATATATTATATTATCACACTGGCCGATTCCCACCAAGGCAGGGTGGCCCGAAAAAGAAAAACTTTCACCATCATTCACTCCATCACTGTCTTGCCAGAAGGGTGCTTTACACTACAGTTTTTAAACTGCAACATTAACACCCCTCCTTCAGAGTGCAGGCACTGTACTTCCCATCTCCAGGATTCAAGTCCGGCCTGCCGGTTTCCCTGAATCCCTTCATAAATGTTACTTTGCTCACACTCCAACAGCACGTCAAGTATTAAAAACCATTTGTCTCCATTCATTCCTATCAAACACGCTCATGCATGCCTGCTGGAAGTCCAAGCCCCTCGCACACAAAACCTCCTTTACCCCCTCCCTCCAACCTTTCCTAGGCCGACCCCTACCCCGCCTTCCTTCCACTACAGACTGATACACTCTTGAAGTCATTCTGTTTCGCTCCATTCTCTCCACATGTCCGAACCACCTCAACAACCCTTCCTCAGCCCTCTGGACAACAGTTTTGGTAATCCCGCACCTCCTCCTAACTTCCAAACTACGAATTCTCTGCATTATATTCACACCACACATTGCCCTCAGACATGACATCTCCACTGCCTCCAGCCTTCTCCTCGCTGCAACATTCATCACCCACGCTTCACACCCATATAAGAGCGTTGGTAAAACTATACTCTCATACATTCCCCTCTTTGCCTCCAAGGACAAAGTTCTTTGTCTCCACAGACTCCTAAGTGCACCACTCACTCTTTTTCCCTCATCAATTCTATGATTCACCTCATCTTTCATAGACCCATCCGCTGACACGTCCACTCCCAAATATCTGAATACGTTCACCTCCTCCACACTCTCTCCCTCCAATCTGATATTCAATCTTTCATCACCTAATCTTTTTGTTATCCTCATAACCTTACTCTTTCCTGTATTCACCTTTAATTTTCTTCTTTTGCACACCCTACCAAATTCATCCACCAATCTCTGCAACTTCTCTTCAGAATCTCCCAAGAGCACAGTGTCATCAGCAAAGAGCAGCTGTGACAACTCCCACTTTGTGTGTGATTCTTTATCTTTTAACTCCACGCCTCTTGCCAAGACCCTCGCATTTACTTCTCTTACAACCCCATCTATAAATATATTAAACAACCACGGTGACATCACACATCCTTGTCTAAGGCCTACTTTTACTGGGAAAAAATTTCCCTCTTTCCTACATACTCTAACTTGAGCCTCACTATCCTCGTAAAAACTCTTCACTGCTTTCAGTAACCTACCTCCTACACCATACACTTGCAACATCTGCCACATTGCCCCCATATCCACCCTGTCATACGCCTTTTCCAAATCCATAAATGCCACAAAGACCTCTTTAGCCTTATCTAAATACTGTTCACTTATATGTTTCACTGTAAACACCTGGTCCACACACCCCCTACCTTTCCTAAAGCCTCCTTGTTCATCTGCTATCCTATTCTCCGCCTTACTCTTAATTCTTTCAATTATAACTCTACCATACACTTTACCAGGTACACTCAACAGACTTATCCCCCTATAATTTTTGCACTCTCTTTTATCCCCTTTGCCTTTATACAAAGGAACTATGCATGCTCTCTGCCAATCCCTAGGTACCTTACCCTCTTCCATACATTTATTAAATAATTGCACCAACCACTCCAAAACTATATCCCCACCTGCTTTTAACATTTCTATCTTTATCCCATCAATCCCGGCTGCCTTACCCCCTTTCATTTTACCTACTGCCTCACGAACTTCCCCCACACTCACAACTGGCTCTTCCTCACTCCTACAAGATGTTATTCCTCCTTGCCCTATACACGAAATCACAGCTTCCCTATCTTCATCAACATTTAACAATTCCTCAAAATATTCCCTCCATCTTCCCAATACCTCTAACTCTCCATTTAATAACTCTCCTCTCCTATTTTTAACTGACAAATCCATTTGTTCTCTAGGCTTTCTTAACTTGTTAATCTCACTCCAAAACTTTTTCTTATTTTCAACAAAATTTGTTGATAACATCTCACCCACTCTCTCATTTGCTCTCTTTTTACATTGCTTCACCACTCTCTTAACCTCTCTCTTTTTCTCCATATACTCTTCCCTCCTTGCATCACTTCTACTTTGTAAAAACTTCTCATATGCTAACTTTTTCTCCCTTACTACTCTCTTTACATCATCATTCCACCAATCGCTCCTCTTCCCTCCTGCACCCACTTTCCTGTAACCACAAACTTCTGCTGAACACTCTAACACTACATTTTTAATCCTACCCCATACCTCTTCGACCCCATTGCCTATGCTCTCATTAGCCCATCTATCCTCCAATAGCTGTTTATATCTTACCCTAACTGCCTCCTCTTTTAGTTTATAAACCTTCACATCTCTCTTCCCTGATGCTTCTATTCTCCTTGTATATATATATATATATATATATATATATATATATATATATATATATATATATATATATATTATTTGGACACATTCACACAGTAGTTGAGGGCATCTGCAAGTACTAGCAGTCGTGGAGGGTATCCCCAGTACTAGCAGTCGTAGGTAGTGTCTGCGTTACTAACAGTCGTGGAGTGTGTCTGCAGTACTAGAAGTCGTGGAGAGTGTCTGCATTACTAGAAGTCGTGGATGGTGTATGGTGTCTGCAGTACGGGCAGTCGTGGGTAGTATTTGTCGTACTAGCAGTCGTCGAGGGTGTCTACAGTACTAGCAGTCGTGGGTGGTGTCCGCAGTACTAGCAGCCGAGGAGGGTATCTGCAGTACTAGCAGTCATTGAGAGTGCAGTACCAGCAGTCGTGGAGGGTGTCTGCCGTACCAACAGTCGTGGAGGGTGTCTGCCGTACCAACAGTCGTGGGTGGTGTCTGCAGTACTTGCAGTCGTGGGTCGTGTCTACAGTACCAGCAGTCGTGGGTAGTGTCCGCAGTACGAGCAGTCGTGGGTGGTGTCTGTAGTACCAGCAGTCGTGGAGGGTGTCTGCAGTACTAGCAGTCGTGGGTGGTGTCTGCAGTACTAGCAGCCGTGGAGAGTATCTGAAGCACTAGCAGTCGTGGAGGGTATCTGCAATACTAGCAATCGTGGAGGGTGTCTGCAGTGCTTGCAGTCGTGAAGGGTGTCTGCAGTACTGGCAGTCGTGAAGGTTGTCTGCAGTACCAGCAGTCGTGGGTGGTGTCTGCAGTACCAGCAGTCGTGGGTGGTGTCTGCAGTACCAGCAGTCGTGGAGGGTGTCTGCAGTACCAGCAGTCGTGGAGGGTGTCTGCAGTACCAGCAGTCGTGGAGGGTGTCTGCAGTACCAGCAGTCGTGGAGGGTGTCTGCAGTACCAGCAGTTGTGGAGGGTGTCTGCAGTACCAGCAGTCGTGGAGGGTGTCTGCAGTACCAGCAGTCGTGGAGGGTGTCTGCAGTACCAGCAGTCGTGGAGGGTGTCTGCAGTACCAGCAGTCGTGGGTGGTGTCTGCAGTACCAGCAGTCGTGGGTGGTGTCTGCAGTACCAGCAGTCGTGGAGGGTGTCTGCAGTAATAGCAGTCGTGGAGGGTGTCTGCAGTAATAGCAGTCGTGG
>NC_091368.1:509918-562418 GCF_038502225.1 Cherax quadricarinatus
AATTACGAATAGACCCCTGGCTGTCTTCAAGAAGGCGCTGGACAAGAACCTAAAGTCAGTACCTGACCAGCCGGGCTGTGGTTCGTACGTTGGTCTGCCTGTGGCCAGCAGAAACAGCCTGGTTGATCAGACCTTGATCCACCGCGAGGCTTGGTCATGGACCGGGCAGTGGGGGCATTGATCCCCAGAATGCCCTCCAGGCTTGCCCATACTGCTACTGATTTTAATGTCTTCATCTTTCTGGCACTGGTCTATATGCCATCTTATTCTAGTTAGAGTCGTTCCCTAGAGCGCTTATACCTGGATTTCCTACTCATTTCTGAAACATCCTGATGATGTGTTGATTACAACACAAAAGGCATAGAGCTATCTTTCGACTCCCCCCCCCCCCCGTGGTTGTTTTGCATATCTATATCTTTCATTGATACATATATAATACAATTGTTAAGGGTTGGTGTGATCCCTGCACCAGCGTACACAATCGGCGCTTACAAACTGGAAAGGAAATATTACAGGAAGAGTTATATCTTCCTCAGCAGGTAACCTCGATACAGTCTGTAAGGTCTCCAGTTACTCTCTTCTGTTTTAGTTCTTCCCTTCACTTCCACCTCTCCCTTCCACCATCATTCCTGTCTCCACACTCAGCTCTTCCCTCCTTCCTCAGCCTCTCCTTTCCCTAGCTGCTCTTTCGGCAGGATGTTAGCTAATGGTGTTCTGCTCTCCATCTTCTCCCGTCCTTCTTCTCCCTACCTCGTTATCAGCTCTGATTCATCTTTCTCCTCCTTTATTGCTTACTGGAGGTGTAGGGAAGATTGTGATTTAGCAGATTATATATATATATATATATATATATATATATATATATATATATATATATATATATATATATATATATATATATATATATATATATATATATATATATATTATATATAAACAATAATAATAAACAAACACAACGAAATGTATTTTATTCGTTAGGTTCAGAATGACTTAGGCGAAATTATTGCATTCACAAATTTTCGCTTGCATTATTCGACAAGAAGAGCGTTGCTATTTTAGGAAAATAGCAAGTTTTACCTATTTTGTGTGTGTGTGTGTGTGTGTGTGTGTGTGTGTGTGTGTGTGTGTGTGTGTGTGTGTGTGTGTGTGTGTGTGTGTGTGTGTGTGTGTGTACTCACCTATTTGTACTCACCTATTTGTGGTTGCAGGGGTCGAGTCCTAGCTCCTGGCCCCGCCTCTTCACCGGTTGCTACTAGACCCTCTCTCTCCCCGCTCCATGAGCTTTATCAAACCTCGTCTTAAAACTGTGTATGGTTCCTGCCTCCACTACGTCATTTTCTAGGCTATTCCACTGCCTTACAACTCTATGACTGAAGAAATACTTCCTACTATCTCTCTGACTCATTTGTGTCTTCAACTTCCAATTGTGGCCTCTTGTTTCTGTGTCCCCTCCCTGGAACATCCTGTCCTTGTCCACCTTGTCTATTCCACGCAGTATTTTATATGTCGTTATCATGTCTTTCCTGACCCTCCTGTCCTCCAGTGTCGTCAGGCCGATTTCCCTTAATCTTTCTTCATAGGACATTCCCCTTAGCTCTGGAACTAACCTTGTTGCAAACCTTTGTACTTTCTCTAGTTTCTTGACGTGCTTTATCAAGTGCGGGTTCCAAACAGGTGCTGCATACTCCAGTATGGGCCTGACATACACGGTGTACAGTGTCTTGAATGATTCCTTACTAAGGTGTCGGAATGCTGTTCTCAGGTTTGCCAGGCGCCCATATGCTGCAGCAGTTATCTGATTGATGTGTGCTTCCGGAGACATGCTCGGTGTTATACTCACCCCAAGATCTTTCTCCTTGAGTGAGGTTTGCAGTCTTTGGCCACCTAGCCTATACTCTGTCTGTGGTCTTCTGTGCCCTTCCCCTATCTTCATGACTTTGCATTTGGCAGGATTAAATTCGAGAAGCCATTTGCTGGACCAGGTGTGTGTGTGTGTGTGTGGCCAAATAAGTAAAACTTGCTATTTTCCTAAAATAGCAACGCTCTTCTTGCCGAATAATGCAAGCGAAAATTTGTGAATGCAATAATTTCGCCTAAGTCATTCTGAACCTAACGAATAAAATATATTTCGTTGTATTTATTATTAAATCATTGTAAACTTATCCAAAATATATTTAATTGGATTAGGCTAAATTAAATTGCGCTTGTTATAAGCTTAGGTTAGTTTTCTAAGGTTCTTTTGGTACAAAATTATTAATTTTTACATTAACATAATTGAAAAAATATATCTTTAAAGGTATAGGAGATAATTTTTAGAAAAGAATTAATTTTAAACGAATTCTTGCTAATTTACCAATTTTACCTATTCAGCACATATATATATATATATATATATATATATATATATATATATATATATATATATATATATATATATATATATATATATATATATATATATATATATATATATTATATATTATATATATTACATATATTATATATATATATTAAGGTATATTATATATATTAAGGTAGTAGGTTGGTAGACAGCAACCACCCAGGGAAGTACTACCGTCCTGCCAGATGACTGTGAAACAAAAACCTGTAACTGTTTTGCATGATGGTAGGATTGCTGGTTTCTTTTTCTGTCTCATAAACACGCTAAGATAACAGGGATATCTTGCTACTCCTACTTACACTTTGGTCACACTTCACAGACACGCACATGCATATATATATATACATACATCTAGGTTTTTCTCCTTTTTCTAAATAGCTCTTGTTCTTTTTTATTTCTTCTATTGTCCATGGGGAAGTGGAAAAGAATCTTTCCTCCGTAAGCCATGCGTGTCGTATGAGGCGACTAAAATGCCGGGAGCAATGGGCTAGTAACCCCTTCTCCTGTATACAATTACTAAAAAAGAGAAGAAGAAAAACTTTATAAAACTGGGTTGCTTAAATGTGCGTGGATGTAGTGCGGATGACAAGAAACAGATGATTGCTGATGTTATGAATGAAAAGAAGTTGGATGTCCTGGCCCTAAGCGAAACAAAGCTGAAGGGGGTAGGAGAGTTTCAGTGGGGGGAAATAAATGGGATTAAATCTGGAGTATCTGAGAGAGTTAGAGCAAAGGAAGGGGTAGCAGTAATGTTAAATGATCAGTTATGGAAGGAGAAAAGAGAATATGAATGTGTAAATTCAAGAATTATGTGGATTAAAGTAAAGGTTGGATGCGAGAAGTGGGTCATAATAAGCGTGTATGCACCTGGAGAAGAGAGGAATGCAGAGGAGAGAGAGAGATTTTGGGAGATGTTAAGTGAATGTATAGGAGCCTTTGAACCAAGTGAGAGAGTAATTGTGGTAGGGGACTTGAATGCTAAAGTAGGAGAAACTTTTAGAGAGGGTGTGGTAGGTAAGTTTGGGGTGCCAGGTGTAAATGATAATGGGAGCCCTTTGATTGAACTTTGTATAGAAAGGGGTTTAGTTATAGGTAATACATATTTTAAGAAAAAGAGGATAAATAAGTATACACGATATGATGTAGGGCGAAATGACAGTAGTTTGTTGGATTATGTATTGGTAGATAAAAGACTGTTGAGTAGACTTCAGGATGTACATGTTTATAGAGGGGCCACAGATATATCAGATCACTTTCTAGTTGTAGCTACACTGAGAGTAAAAGGTAGATGGGATACAAGGAGAATAGAAGCATCAGGGAAGAGAGAGGTGAAGGTTTATAAACTAAAAGAGGAGGCAGTTAGGGTAAGATATAAACAGCTATTGGAGGATAGATGGGCTAATGAGAGCATAGGCAATGGGGTCGAAGAGGTATGGGGTAGGTTTAAAAATGTAGTGTTAGAGTGTTCAGCAGAAGTTTGTGGTTACAGGAAAGTGGGTGCAGGAGGGAAGAGGAGCGATTGGTGGAATGATGATGTAAAGAGAGTAGTAAGGGAGAAAAAGTTAGCATATGAGAAGTTTTTACAAAGTAGAAGTGATGCAAGGAGGGAAGAGTATATGGAGAAAAAGAGAGAAGTTAAGAGAGTGGTGAAGCAATGTAAAAAGAGAGCAAATGAGAGAGTGGGTGAGATGTTATCAACAAATTTTGTTGAAAATAAGAAAAAGTTTTGGAGTGAGATTAACAAGTTAAGAAAGCCTAGAGAACAAATGGATTTGTCAGTTAAAAATAGGAGAGGAGAGTTATTAAATGGAGAGGTAGAGGTATTGGGAAGATGGAAGGAATATTTTGAGGAATTGTTAAATGTTGATGAAGATAGGGAAGCTGTGATTTCGTGTATAGGGCAAGGAGGAATAACATCTTGTAGGAGTGAGGAAGAGCCAGTTGTGAGTGTGGGGGAAGTTCGTGAGGCAGTAGGTAAAATGAAAGGGGGTAAGGCAGCCGGGATTGATGGGATAAAGATAGAAATGTTAAAAGCAGGTGGGGATATAGTTTTGGAGTGGTTGGTGCAATTATTTAATAAATGTATGGAAGAGGGTAAGGTACCTAGGGATTGGCAGAGAGCATGCATAGTTCCTTTGTATAAAGGCAAAGGGGATAAAAGAGAGTGCAAAAATTATAGGGGGATAAGTCTGTTGAGTGTACCTGGTAAAGTGTATGGTAGAGTTATAATTGAAAGAATTAAGAGTAAGACGGAGAATAGGATAGCAGATGAACAAGGAGGCTTTAGGAAAGGTAGGGGGTGTGTGGACCAGGTGTTTACAGTGAAACATATAAGTGAACAGTATTTAGATAAGGCTAAAGAGGTCTTTGTGGCATTTATGGATTTGGAAAAGGCGTATGACAGGGTGGATAGGGGGGCAATGTGGCAGATGTTGCAAGTGTATGGTGTAGGAGGTAGGTTACTGAAAGCAGTGAAGAGTTTTTACGAGGATAGTGAGGCTCAAGTTAGAGTATGTAGGAAAGAGGGAAATTTTTTCCCAGTAAAAGTAGGCCTTAGACAAGGATGTGTGATGTCACCGTGGTTGTTTAATATATTTATAGATGGGGTTGTAAGAGAAGTAAATGCGAGGGTCTTGGCAAGAGGCGTGGAGTTAAAAGATAAAGGATCACACACAAAGTGGGAGTTGTCACAGCTGCTCTTTGCCGATGACACTGTGCTCTTGGGAGATTCTGAAGAGAAGTTGCAGAGATTGGTGGATGAATTTGGTAGGGTGTGCAAAAGAAGAAAATTAAAGGTGAATACAGGAAAGAGTAAGGTTATGAGGATAACAAAAAGATTAGGTGATGAAAGATTGAATATCAGATTGGAGGGAGAGAGTATGGAGGAGGTGAACGTATTCAGATATTTGGGAGTGGACGTGTCAGCGGATGGGTCTATGAAAGATGAGGTGAATCATAGAATTGATGAGGGAAAAAGAGTGAGTGGTGCACTTAGGAGTCTGTGGAGACAAAGAACTTTGTCCTTGGAGGCAAAGAGGGGAATGTATGAGAGTATAGTTTTACTAACGCTCTTATATGGGTGTGAAGCGTGGGTGATGAATGTTGCAGCGAGGAGAAGGCTGGAGGCAGTGGAGATGTCATGTCTGAGGGCAATGTGTGGTGTGAATATAATGCAGAGAATTCGTAGTTTGGAAGTTAGGAGGAGGTGCGGGATTACCAAAACTGTTGTCCAGAGGGCTGAGGAAGGGTTGTTGAGGTGGTTCGGACATGTAGAGAGAATGGAGCGAAACAGAATGACTTCAAGAGTGTATCAGTCTGTAGTGGAAGGAAGGCGGGGTAGGGGTCGGCCTAGGAAGGGTTGGAGGGAGGGGGTAAAGGAGGTTTTGTGTGCGAGGGGCTTGGACTTCCAGCAGGCATGCGTGAGCGTGTTTGATAGGAGTGAATGGAGACAAATGGTTTTTAATACTTGACGTGCTGTTGGAGTGTGAGCAAAGTAACATTTATGAAGGGATTCAGGGAAACCGGCAGGCCGGACTTGAGTCCTGGAGATGGGAAGTACAGTGCCTGCACTCTGAAGGAGGGGTGTTAATGTTGCAGTTTAAAAACTGTAGTGTAAAGCACCCTTCTGGCAAGACAGTGATGGAGTGAATGATGGTGAAAGTTTTTCTTTTTCGGGCCACCCTGCCTTGGTGGGAATCGGCCGGTGTGATAATAAAAATAAAAAAATATTATATAATATTTATATATATTATATATATATTATAAATATATTTATATATATATTATGTATATATATATATATATGTATATTATATAAATATATATTTAATAATATATATAAATATATATTTAATAATATATATATATATAAATATATATTTAATAATATATATATATAAATATATATTTAATAATATATATATATAAATATATATTTAATAATATATATATATAAATATATATTTAATAATATATATATATAAATATATATTTAATAATATATATATATAAATATAAATATATATATATATATATATATTATATAATATATATATATATAAATATATATTTAATAATATATATATCAATATATATTTAATATATATAAATATATATTTAATATATATATATAAATATATATTTAATATATATATATATAAATATATATTTAATAATATATATATAAATATATATTTAATAATATATATATATAAATATATATATATATATATATATATATATATATATATATATATATATATATATATATATATATATTACACACAAAGGCTGCAAACCTCACTCAAGGTGAAAGACCTTGGGGTGACCATAACACCGAGCACGTCTCCGGAGGCACACATCAACCAGATAACTGCTGCAGCATATGGGCGCCTGGCAAACCTGAGAATAGCGTTCCAATACCTTAGTAAGGAATCGTTCAAGACTCTGTACACTGTGTACGTCAGGCCCATACTGGAGTATGCAGCACCAGTTTGGAACCCACACCTGGCCAAGCACGTCAAGAAATTAGAGAAAGTACAAAGGTTTGCAACAAGGCTCGTTCCGGACCTCAGGGGAATATCCTACGAAGAAAGGTTGAAGGAAATCGGACCAACGACACTGGAGGACAGGAGGGTCAGGGAGACATGACAACAACATACAAAATAATGAAAGGAATATACAAGGTGAACAGAGACAGGATGTTCCAGAGGGGACACAGAAACAAGAGGTCACAATTGGAAGCTGAAGACTCAGACGATTCACAGGGATGTTAGGAAGTACTTCTTCAGTCACAGAGTCGTCAGGAAGTGGAATAGCCTAGCAAGTGATGTAGTGGAAGAAGGAACCATACATAGCTTCAAGACGAGGTATGACAAAGCTCAGGAAGCAGATAGAGAGAGGACCTAGTAGCGATCAGTGAAGAGGGGGGGCCAGGAGCTGAGTCTCGACCCCTGAAACCACAATTAGGCGAGAACAATTAGGTGGGTGAGTACACACACACACACACACACACACACACACACACACACACACACACACACACACACACACACACACAGCGCAGAAATGCCTGAAGGGAGGGAGGAAATAAAGAAGAGAAATACCTAAAGGAACGAGTCATCGTTGGAAAACAATGCTACTACTTTAATTGTTGAAAATTACTGGAGATGCTGGTATCAAATATGCGCTCTGAAACTCCTCTTAACGAGAAGAACACTGCAAAATACCCCTAGCAACGGGTGGTGATGGAGTAAGTACACGTAAGAGATAACTATTACAAAGCGGTCAATTTTTTTTAATTAATTTTCTTCAAATGTAAGGGATTTACAGGTCGACTTCCCAAGTTCCTCAAGTTATTCCAAACGATTTCTGATTTGCCTGTCACTCCCCTCCACAAGCACCACCCTGGCTCCCCACAAGCACCACCCTGGCTCCCCACGAGCACCACCCTGGCTCCCCACGAGCACCACCCTGGCTCCCCACGAGCACCACCCTGGTTCCCCACAAGCACCACCCTGGCTCCCCACAAGCACCACCCTGGCTCCCCACAAGCACCACCCTGGCTCCCCACAAGCACCACCCTGGCTCCCCACGAGCACCACCCTGGCTTCCTACAAGCACCACCCTGGTTCCCCACAAGCACCACCCTGGCTCGCCACAAGCACCACCCTGGCTCCCCACGAGCACCACCCTGGCTCCCCACGAGCACCACCCTGGCTCCCCACGAGCACCACCCTGGCTCCCCACGAGCACCACCCTGGCTCCCCACGAGCACCACCCTGGCTTCCCACAAGCACCACCCTGGCTCGCCACAAGCACCACCCTGGCTCACCACAAGCATCACCCTGGCTCGCCACAAGCACCACCCTGGCTCGCCACGAGCACCACCCTGGGTCACCACGAGCACCACCCTGGCTCGCCACGAGCACCACCCTGGCTCCCCACAAGCACCACCCTGGCTCACCACGAGCACCACCCTGGCTCACCACGAGCACCACCCTGGCTCTCCACAAACACCACCCTGGCTCACCACAAGCACCACCCTGGCTCACCACGAGCACCACCCTGGCTCTCCACAAACACCACCCTGGCTCCCCACAAGCACCACCCTGGCTCCCACAAGCACCACCCTGGCTCCCACAAGCACCACCCTGGCTCCCCACAAGCACTACCCTGGCTCCCACAAGCACCACTCTGGCTCCCACAAGCACCACTCTGGCTCCCACAAGCACCACCCTGGCTCCCCACAAGCACTACCCTGGCTCGCCACAAGCACCACCCTGGCTCCCACAAGCACCACTCTGGCTCCCACAAGCACCACCCTGGCTCCCACAAGCACCACCCTGGCTCGCCACAAGCACCACCCTGGCTCCCACAAGCACCACCCTGGCTCCCCACAAGCACTATCCTGGCTCCCCACAAGCACCACCCTGGCTCCCCACAAGCACTACCCTGGCTCCCCACAAGCACCACCCTGGCTCCCCACAAGCACCACCCTGGCTCCCCACAAGAACTACCCTGGCTCGCCACAAGCACCACCCTGGCTCGCCACAAGCACCACCCTGGCTCGCCACAAGCACCACCCTGGCTCCCCTCAAGCACCACCCTGGCTCCCCACAAGCACCACCCTGGCTCCCCTCAAGCACCACCCTGGCTCCCCAAAAGCACCACCCTGGCTCCCCACAAGCACCACCCTGGCTCCCCACAAGCACCACCCTGGCTCGCCACAAGCACCACCCTGGCTCGCCACAAGCACCACCCTGGCTCCCCACAAGCACCACCCTGGCTCCCCAAAAGAACTACCCTGGCTCGCCACAAGCACCACCCTGGCTCCCCACAAGAACTACCCTGGCTCCCCACAAGCACCACCCTGGCTCCCCTCAAGCACCACCCTGGCTCCCCTCAAGCACCACCCTGGCTCCCCACAAGCACCACCCTGGCTCCCCTCAAGCACCACCCTGGCTCCCCAAAAGCACCACCCTGGCTCCCCACAAGCACCACCCTGGCTCCCCACAAGCACCACCCTGGCTCCCCAAAAGCACCACCCTGGCTCTCAGCTAGGAGTTCTGGTCGGAGGAAGGGTTACGGGAGCGATGATTCTCCCAACCTTAAACACATGAATAGTGAGGTTAGGTAAAACCATTTCCCCAACTAGTACTTTTACGAATCAACACTCACCCAAAATTATCCCTCGATTCTCCACCTATCCCTCACCCACAGTACGTTCTCTCCCCTCCGCTTTCTCCCCTCACTGCCACCCGAAATCTCCATCCCTGTGAGTCGGAGGGTTCAGGGTTGGCGTGCAAATAGTGGAAACCTGCAGGCGCGCGTGGCCTGCGAAATTGACGTTAAAATTGATGGGAAGTGGAACGCGGGGCGATAACCAGGGTGAAGTTATTCCCTTACGTCTTCTGCTGGTGATGTAAGAGAGGGTAGAAGTGTAGATAGTGGAAGGACTGAGGGAAGGGAGGGAGAGAAACAGGGAGAATCAATATTATAAAATGTAATTTTTATGACAGGATGTCTTATTCCTGTCTCTTCTTCCTCCTCACTGTTGATATGTAATATAGAGGCGAAGATTCTTAGTCTTGTTGTATTTCCAGCAGACCAGACGGTTCCATACTCTGTCAAAGGCAGCAACACTGCCTATTAGAACTTCTAAACTTAATTAATTTAACCAGTGACTGGTGCCACATAGTTAAGAGGTTTCAATTGATCAACTACAGAATAATCTTTTCTGAAATAGTATTGACTCTGAGTAGCAAGTGATAAGAAAACAGAAATTTACTTGTCTTACAAATTTACCAGTAACTGACAGCGGTGACCCTTGAACATGCTGTAGTAGCTGTCAGAATTTCTATTCTTCCACCAAAGTTTTCATTTATGACCTCAAAACGCCTTGTCCGACTGACTTCAAAATTTCTACACTGCTGAACTATAAATAACATTATTTTACACAACTACTAAGACGGGCCGATGCCCAGTTACCAATTTTATAAAGCCATTCTACACAGTGCACCATTGATGTATTTTTAGAAAACTTTATCCTCAAACCCACTGCATGAAATTTTACTGATGTTTAAAATTCTTTAAGATTTTCATGAATTAAATATATCGGTGAAATTATAGAAACCTAAAATACTTTTTCCCGCTTGACTCTGAATCCACTGACAGTATACCCAAGCACTCTGCCCAAAGTATAGGTGTGGAACTCCAGATTCATAAAAAATGGCAAAAACTACCTATTACCTTTAATATCCTTGCAGACGGAGTCCGGGTACAGAGGTCATCGCAAAGTCACTTAAAACCACATGTATGCACTCGGTGGCCACTTTATTAGGTACAACTATACACCTTTTCGTTAGTGCAAATGTCTAATCAGCCAGTCACCTCAATGCCTAAAAGCATGCAGACATGGTCAAGAGGCTCAGTTGTTTAGACCGAGTATCAGAATTGGAAAGAAAAGTGATCTAAGTGAATCTGACCGTGGAATGAGTGTTGGTGCCAGACGGGGTGGTCTGAGTATCTCAGAAACTGCTGATCTCTTGAGATTTTCACGCATTTACAGTCTCTAGAGTTTACAGAGAATAGAGTGAAAAACACAAAAAATCCAGTGAGCTATAGTTCTGTGGGCAAAAACGCCTTGTTAAGGAGAAAAGTTAGAGAAGAATGGCCAGACTGGTTCAGGCTGACAGGCGGCGACAGTAACTCAAATAACCACGCATTACAATATTGGCATGCAGAAAAGCATCTCTGTGCTCAAAGCATGTTGAACCATGAAGTGGATGGACTACAGCAAGAGAACACACCAGGTTCCACTCCTGTCAGCTAAAAATAGAAAATTCAAGCAACAGTGGAAACAAGCTCTCCAAAATTGGAAATGGGACAGTTGATGACTGGTCACCTGGTCTGCCGATTCACTGTTGCTGCTGCGACATGTAGATGATAGAGATTAGCAGCATGAATGTGCAGCCAACAAATCTGCAGCAACTGCGTGATGCCATCATTTTAGCAAGGACCAGGATCTCTGTGAGGGGGAAAGCTCATTAGATAGGAGTAGAAGTATGAATGTGTGGAGGTGGTAGTTCGTTGCTCAGTATACTTGTTCTGTTAGGTGTGTGCATCATTACCGCTACTTCCCTGCCCCTTTCTCCACCCGATGGAAGTTGACGTGTGTCCTTCCGACCAGTTGACAGTCACCTGACTTTCGCCTCCGATCAAGTCTGTAAATATCCACTCCACCCTTGTTTAAGACTATTGTTTTAAGAGCTTCAGTCTTGTTTAGGATTTTATTCTAATTCAACGTGACGTGAATTGGACGTACGTAGTGTAACGTAATCATTTTTGTCCTTAGTATTTCTTTTAAAGGTCGTACGCCTATCATGTGAGTGATTTCTCGAATGGTTTGTAATTTTCTGTTTCTTTTGATAGCCTTGATTGTCGGCTCGAGTCATCCGACATAGGCGAGATAACAGGGGCAGCTTAGATTTTTCCCAGATCTTAGAATTAATCTGGCATCTGTACCTAAACTGGTCCCCTTCCACCCGTAGCTGACACCGTCAACTACCCACCATCCTACAGCCGTTCTTCAGTTATCACCCCACCAAAGTCTCATTGTGGATCACAACTGACGACTGTACTGCTTCGGAAGGGTTGTCCAAGGATCCCAGTACCTCGGTTCTTCATAACCCCCTACTCATGTTGGGATCACACTATTTACTTAGTGTTAAAACAGTCACGTCCACCTGTGGACCCCCCCCCCACGACATCAAGGGCTCACCGTTCCAAACCTCGATTCAAAACTACGTGCCCAGAACATCGGCAGGGCACCGTTGTATTAATTACTTACGTACATATTAGCTTGAGTTACTAATTACTTCATTTTTTGCTTCAGGTAGGATTAATTTCATGTTTTTTTATATTCTATACAAGGTCTACATATTAACAAAATTGTTCATTTTGTTACCTTTGATTTTTCTATCTTTCGATTTCCATAAGAAAGAATCAGCCTTATCAAATAATCTTTGAGGGTCTGACTGGGCTGTTGAACTTTCACAATCTCCGACAAATGTTTCCAGCACCGAATTAAATCTATGCCACGAATTCAGAGTGTTATGGGGCAGAGCAAAAATCACTACCCAGTACTAGAAGGATTTATCTAATAGTCACTGAATATAGGTCCACTCCACAAATGTGGCAAGAAATCCTAAATAATTTAAGTTGAGAACAAGTATCTTCGGCCCCTCACTCGTCTGGATGTTTTTTTCTTTTACCTCATCAATCCTACACCCCTCAAGGGAGGTTCCTTGACGCTGGTGAGGGGCTCTTGATCTAGGGAGTTGGATCTGTGCTCTGGTTCCCTGGATTGAACCTGATTACCTTCCATTCCCCCGCACATGAGCTATATATTCCTACGGGTTTAGTGTTCCCCCATAATTATAATAAGTTCAACAAACTGCATAATGGACATAAACAGTTCCAGAAGAGCTCGAGAAATATATTAGAGCAGATGAAAAATATTTTCTTAGGAGTTTGACAATCTTAGGATCTGACACGGACTGAGGGACAAAGCTTCTCACCTTAAGCTATATAAATGCAAATTGCTGGTCTTTACCGTGCGTTCATCAGCAATTATAATCAGTAGGGAACGCATGATGTATGAATTGGTTGAAAAAAGATGGAAAACTGTAACGGGTATAGAAGAACCAGGACATGCTGGGGAAGGGGAGGGCAGATATAGTAGGGCAGGCTGGGGAAGGGGAGGGCAGGTATAGTAGGGCAGGCTGAGGAAGGGGAGGGCAGGTATAGTAGGGCAGGCTGGGGATGGGGAGGGCAGGTATAGTATGGCAGGCTGGGGAAGGGGAGGGCAGGTATAGTAGGGCAGGCTGGGGAAGGGGAAGGCAGGTATATTAGGGCAGATTGGGGAAGGGGAGGGCAGGTATAGTAAGGCAGGCTGGGGAAGGGGAGGGCAGGTATAGTATGGCAGGCTGAGGAAGGGGAGGGCAGGTATAGTAGGGCAGGTTGGGGAAGGGGAGTGCAGGTATAGTAGAGCAGGCTGGGGAAGGGGAGGGCAGGTATAGTATGGCAGGCTGAGGAAGGGGAGGGCAGGTATAGTAGGGCAGGTTGGGGAAGGGGAGTGCAGGTATAGTAGAGCAGGCTGGGGAAGGGGAGGGCAGGTATGGTAGGGCAGATTGGGGAAGGGGAGGGCAGGTATAGTAGGGCAGGCTGGGGAAGGGGAGGGCAGGTATAGTAGGGCAGATTGGGGAAGGGGAGGGCAGGTATAGTAGGGCTGGTTGGGGAAGGGGAGGGCAGGTATAGTAGGGCATATTGGGGAAGGGGAGGGCAAGTATAGTAGGGCAGGCTGGGGAAGGAGAGGGCAGGTATAGTAGGGCAGATTGGGGAAGGGGGGGCAGATATAGTAGGGCAGATTGGGGAAGGAGAGGGCAGGTATAGTAGGGCAGATTGGGGAAGGGGAGGGCAGGTATATTAGGGCAGGACAGGTATAGTAGGGCAGGACAGGTATAGTAGGGCAGGCTGGGGAAGGGGAGAGCAGGACAGGTCGGTGCAGGTCAAACAAGGTTATGCTCCGGAAATCGCGACCTAGATTTCGATATTTCATGTTATTAGTTACCAATCCTGTGCTTTTTCTAACACGTGACTAAGGCATCCTGAGGCGGCCTAATCACTGAAACTTAAGACACTTAACTATAGGCATAAAACGAGGCTGTCTGCTCATGCTGATGTGTAGCCCAATATAGAGAAAACTAAGAAATATTACTAAACAGCGGAGAACTTTCAGACATATCCCATCTATAAAAAAAATCATGCAAAACAGCAAACTGTATAAAAAAAAAGAAAGCACTCTATGACTTGTAGGTTTAGGGCCCCTTTTTTTAATTATAATATAAAAAAATATCTTCTGAGAAAATAAATATTGCGAGAAGAAACAGATTGTAAAAATTCAAACACCAGTGTGCAGAAAAGCAATCAAATATGTTAAATATAAAGTGGTTTATGAAAAAGTATCTTGTAAAAAATAAGTTGTATTGAAAAAACCCATTCTGGTGTGAAAATAAAACTACAGTACTCTTCTCTTGCAAATTGCATTTATGTATTGGTGGATTAAGTGAACGAGTGAAAATAATGAAGAGACTAATGCAAAGTAATGGAGAACGAGGCAGTAACATGACTTTTAAGAGAATTAATACTGAGGTATGCAAATTAGCGCCACTTGTGTGTGTACTCGCTTAGTTGTGGTTGTGGGGGGTCGAATTACAGCTCATGACCTGTACTCACCTATTTGTACTCACCTATTTGTGGTTGCAAGGGTCGAGTCACAGCTCCTGGCCCCGCCTCTTCGCTGATTGCTACTAGGTCCTCTCTCTCCCTGCCCCATGAGCTCTATCATACCTCGCCTTAAAACTATGTATGGTTCCTGCCTCCACCACATCACTTTCTAGGCTATTCCATGGCCTGACTACTCTATGACTGAAGAAATACTTCCTAACATCCCTTTGATTCATCTGAGTCTTCAACTTCCAATTGTGACCTCTTGTGTCTGTGTCCCATCTCTGGAACATCCCGTCTTTGTCCACCTCGTCTATTCTGCGCAGTATTTTATATGTCGTTATCATGTCTCCCCTGACCCTCCTGGCCTCCAGTGTCGTCAGGCCGATTTCACTCAACCTTTCTTCATAGGACAATCCCCGTAGCTCTGGGACTAGTCTTGTTGCAAACCTTTGCACTTTCTCTAATTTCTTGACGTGCTTGACTAGGTGTGGATTCCAAACTGGTGCTGCATACTCCAGTATGGGCCTGACGTAGATGGTGTACAGAGTCTTAACCGAATCCTTACTGAGGTATCGGAACACTATCCGTAGGTTTGCCAGGCGCCCGTATGCTGCAGCAGTTATCTGATTGATGTGCGCCTCAGGAGATATGCTCGGTGTTATACTCACCCCCAGATATTTTTCCTTGAGTGAGGTTTGCAGTCTTTGGCCATCTAAACTATATTGTGTCTGCGGTCTTCTTTGCCCTTCCCCAATCTTCATGACTTTGCATTTGGCAGGGTTAAATTCAAGGAGCCAGTTGCTGGACCAGGCTTGTAGCCTGTCCAGATCTCTTTGTAGTCCTGCCTGATCCTCGTCCGATTCGATTCTTCTCATTAACTTCACATCGTCTGCAAACAAGGACACTTCTGAGTCTATCCCTTCCGTTATGTCGTTCACGTATACCAAGAACAGCACAGGTCCTAGGACTGATCCCTGTGGAACCCCGCTTGTCACAGGCGCCCACTCTGACACCTCGTCGCGTACCATGACTCGTTGTTTCCTCCCTGTCAGATATTCTCTGATCCATTGCAGTGCCTTTCCTGTTATGTGTGCCTGGTCCTCTAGCTTTTGCAGTAACCTCTTGTGAGGAACTGTGTCGAAAGCCTTCTTGCAGTCCAAAAATACGCAGTCGATCCACCCCTCTCTCTCTTGTCTTACTTCTGTCACCTTATCATAAAACTCTAGTAGGTTTGTGACACAGGATTTTCCTTCCCTGAAACCGTGCTGGTTGTCAATTATACACTTGTTTCTTTCCAGGTGCCCCACCACTCTCCTCCTGATGATCTTCTCCATGACCTTGCATACTATACACGTTAGAGATACAGGTCTGTAGTTTAGTGCCTCATGTCTGTCTCCCTTTTTAAAAATTGGGACTACATTTGCCATTTTCCATACCTCAGGGAGTTGCCCAGTTTCAAATGATGTGTTGAAGATCTTTGTTAATGGCTCACACAATATCTCTGCTCCCTCTTTAAGGACCCATGGAGAGATGTTGTCTGGTCCCACCGCCTTTGAGGTGTCAAGTTCGCATAGCAGCTTCTTCACCTCCTCCTTGGTTATATGTACCTCATCCAGCACTTGCTGGTGTGCCCCCCTGTTCTGATTTCTTGGAGTCCTACTGGTTTCCACTGTAAATACCTCTTTAAATCTTGTGTTGAGCTCCTGACATACCTCTCGGTCGTTTCTTGTGAATTCCCCATCACCCTTCCTCAGTCTGATTACCTGGTCCTTGACTGTTGTTTTCCTCCTGATGTGGCTGTACAACAGCTTCGGGTCAGTCTTTACTTTTGATGCTATGTCATTTTCATATTGTCTCTGAGCCTCCCTTCTTATCTGTGCATATTCGTTTCTGGCTCTTCGGCTGATTTCTTTATTTTCCTGAGTTCTCTGTCTTCTGTACCTTTTCCATTCTCTAGTACACCTAGTTTTTGCCTCCCTACACCTTTGGGTGAACCAAGGACTCGTTCTGTTCTTCCCATTATTTCTGTTTCCTTTGGGAACAAACCTCTCCTCTGCCTCCTTGCATTTTGTTGCTACATAGTCCATCATTTCTTGTACTGGTTTTCCTGTCAGTTCCCTCTCCCACTGAATGTCTTGAAGGAAGTTCCTCATGCCTGAGTAGTTCCCCCTTTTGTAGTTTGGTTTTTCCCAGCCTATTCCTGCTACTCTCTCCACTTGGAGCTCAACTATGTAGTCGAAGCACAGAACCACATGATCACTAGCTCCCAGGGGCCTTTCATACATGATACCCTCGATGTCCGAACTACTCATGGTGAATACAAGGTCCAACCTTGCTGGTTCATCCTCTCCTCTCTCTCTGGTAGTGTCTCTAACATGTTGATGCATGAGGTTCTCCAGTACCACATCCATCATCTTGGCTCTCCATGTTTCGGGACCCCCATGGGGCTCCAGGTTTTCCCAGTCAATCTCCTTGTGATTGAAATCACCCATAACTAGTAACTTTGCTCCCCCCATGTGTGCTCTCCTGGCCACCTCAGCTAGTGTGTTGATCATTGCTCTGTTGCTCTCATCGTATTCTTCTCTTGGCCTCCTGCAGTTCTGTGGTGGGTTGTACATTACTGCAATTATCACCTTATGTCCCTCAGACTGGATTGTTCCTACTAAGTAGTCCCTTTCGCCCATGCCATCCATTCCTTCCATTTTCTCAAAACCCCACTGGTTTTTAATGAGCAGTGCAACTCCTCCTCCCCCTCTCCTCCCTCTGTCTTTCCTGAAGATTTGATATCCGGATGGAAAGATTGAATCTGTTATTATTCTGGTGAGTTTTGTTTCTGTGAGTGCTATTATGTCTGGGGATGTCTCTTTGATTCTTTCGTGCCACTCCTCATACTTGTTTGTTATTCCATCTGCATTTGTATACCACACCTTCAACTTCTTTTCTAAGACTGTGGTCTGGGAAGTATATTGGGGTTGGGGAAGTGGGAGACCTGGTAAGGAACTATGGGTTGCTGCTGTGGGGGTGAAGTTTGTAATGTAGTGGGTGGGGGCATTGGATGTGGCATGGGTGTTTTGATTTAGAGTGTTTGGTTGCACTGGGGTTGACCTGGTTGGGAGGCTTCTATAGAAAGTTGTGAGGGAGGCTGTATTAGATCTTCTTCCTGGGTCTGGGATCTCCTGTCTGTCTTCTCCATCCCCTCTCTTTCCTCCTTTCGCCTTTGTACCATCTCTCTCAGTTTCTTCCTTTCTTCTTGTGTTCTGTCGCGGTCGAGATACACCCTCCTGTATGCCGTCATGTCCCTTAATCGTGCTTTCTCCTGCAGTATCCTGGTCCAAGTCGCTTCTGCCTTGAAGGTCACTCTCACTGGCCGGGTTCTTTTTTTTACAAACCCCCCTATTCTCCGAAAATTTTCCAGCTGGGTCATATCGTCTTCTCCTATTGCTTTCATGATGCTTTCAATTGCTTTTTTTCCCCTTGTTTTCTTGCTTCATATGTTTCCCCTTCGACTTCCTGGAGCCCATACACAAAGACTGACCTCACCCTTTCATTCTCCCACTGCATATCCCTGTGTATCCCCTCATTTAATTTGGTTTCCTCCACTGCAGCTTTCCTTTCATCAGTTTCACTGGCTAATGTACTTGGGCTCAGTGGCCTGTCATTTTCCCTTCTCGGCTTTCCTTGGGCTCTGTTGTTGTCTGTTAGGGCCTCCACATAAAGCTTAGCTCTTTCATTTGCTACAGTCTCCTCTGATAGAGCATCTCCATGCAGTTGTGCCCCTTCTTTCCCTACAGTCCCCTTATTTGTGGCTGAGGTAGCAGTCTCTGTTGTCAATCCCAAAATGTTCTTTAGATCTTTAGGCTGTTTCAGATTTTTCAATTCCTCTTCTAAACTCTGTATCCTAGCTTCTGCTGCTTTGACATGCACCTCCCACTTCCTGCTTTCCATATCTATCCTCTCTTCCATTCTCATGCTAAGTTCTTCTAGTTTCTTTTCCCATTCATGATCCCTTTTTATGAGCTCTGCTGCCCAATCTTCCTTTGCATTTTCCTCCTCCTGTCCCTTGGTTTTTCTTGTTGCTCTCTGGCAACCCATTTTTGTTTTATCCTGATTGCCTCAGAGTGGGAAACCTATGTAGTTCTGTATGTTAGGTTAGTAGTGTGTGTGTCAGAGTGTGGGGGGGAAGTAGTGGAGGAACTGTGGCTATTTGGGAGCTGAGTGGGGAGGGGTGGGGAGGGTTTGGGGTGAACGGGGGAGGGGAGGGTGATCGAGGGAGGGGATGGATCAGGGGAAGTAGTGAGATGTCGGTGGTGAGGGGGGAGTGTATGTGTGTCTGGATATGTTAGTTACCATTTTGTCCTAGGCACATGTCGATTAGACACTAGGCCTGTTGTGTGTGTGTAGGTGTGTAGGTGTGTGTAGGTGTGTGTGTTAGTTACCATTTTGTCCTAGGCACATGTGTGTGTGTGTGTGTGTGTGTGTGTGTGTGTGTGAGTGTGTAGTTTTGTGTGTAATTGTGTGTGGAATTATGTGTGGGTTTATTATGTACTGAAAGGTAGGTGGCTTGTGCGTTTAAGGTAAGTCTCAGTGGTCCTTGGCTGCCCACACCTTCTTGTGACCTGACACCCCAACCTCTTGGGACTTACCGCACTTACAGTGTGTGTGTGTGTGTGTGTGTATGTATGTATGTGGGTGTGTGTGTGTGTAATTATGTGTCGAATTATGTGTGGGTTTATTATGTGTCTGAAAAGTAGGTGGCTTGTGCTTGGAGTGTAATGTAGATTCTCAGTTGTCGCTTGTGTCCACAACCTCTTGTGACCTGACTCCCTTGCAGTGTTGCCTATATCACCTGCTTATAGTGAGTTAATCGCCTTGTTCAATGGATTACCATTTGCTAAACCTTATTGAATACTTGAGTGCCTATTCTTTATCGTGCTATGAGAGTTAGACCATTCACATTCAGCTTGGCGGTTAATTGGAACCTGGACCCCACACCCAAACAACCACTCATAGGTGATACAGTACTTGTAGTGCAGCTGTAGCAGTGTAGATTGTCCAGGTCGATGTGACGTCCTGGAGTAGATCCAGCTCGATGTACGTCCTGGCGTAGATCCACCTCAATTTCTTCTCGTTAATAATGTACCCTATTCACTGTATTTCTTTCACTGGTCACACTATTGTTTCACTTTATTAAAATCTTGGGTGACACTTGGCAGCACCGCCTTCACACTAGCCTGCGCCACAACGCTTTTATTTTCCAGATCACTTTCAAAATTGTGGCTTTCCCCACACTTGTGTGGCTCAGGCAATTAAAAAAAACACTTCTAGGATTGTTGACTACCCTGACACACTTAGCAACCCTTGCAGAACACTTAGTAGCCCTCAAAAACACTTAAATCCCCGGCCTGCGCCACAACGCTTTTATTTTCCAGATCACTTTCAAAATTGTGGCTCTCCCCACACTTGTGTGGCTCAGGCAATTAAAAAAAACACTTCTAGGATTGTTGGCTACCCTGACACACTTAGCAACCCTTGCAGAACACTTAGTAGCCCTCAAAAACACTTAAATCCCCGGTGTGTGTTTGTGTGTGTGTGTGTGTGTGTGTGTGTGTGTGTGTGTGTGTGTGTGTGTGTGTGTTACAAGAAAAAAGCGATTTCTAATAAGCATAAAGATCTCCAGTGAATACTAGAAAAGAATGCCCTTCTAGCATCCAGCCTGTTACTGGGTTTTTGTAACAAGTAGTCAGTACACTGGTCCAATTATCCATTAAAATTTAATTAGATTCAATAGTGCTTCAAGATTACAATTGGTAGGCTACTAACTAAAGAAATTAAAATTTAATAAGTTTATTAACAATTAAGTTGTCTAGGCGTATATCAAAATTAAAGTAAATTATAGTAATCACTTAAATATAATATAGGATACAAGTTGCTACACTTCTCTCGTGTACAGTAGCATTGTGCTGAAGGTACATATCATGTCTTTATGGCTTTTAAGTACCGTCTGGTATATTGTTAACATTTAATAACATAATACAAATACAAATAATACAAATTGTGTAAAAGCAAAGATGAATAGGAAAAATGTGCAGAAGAAAAAACATATGATGGTATTTTATGCAAACAGTCGAAGTGCAAGAAATAAAATTAATGAACTACGTTTGGTAGCATGTGCTGGGAACTTTGATATCATTGCATTAACTGAAACGTGGTATGATTTAAAGAGTCGGGATATGACTGCTGAGTGTAATATTCAGGGATTTAAGTTGTTCAATGTGGATAGATGTAATGGGAAGGGGGGAGGAGTTGCATTGTATGTTCGAGAAAATATTAATTGTTGCATAAAAACAGGTATAAAAATAGATGGAGCAGTAACAGAGTCTGTTTGGGTACAGTTCGTGGAGGGTCAAGAAAAACTAATTCTAGGTGTAATATACCGACCTCCAGGCTTGGATCACGATAGAGGGAGACTTCTTTGGGACGAAATTGTTAGGGCTTCTGGACACAGTAACATAGTCATAGTAGGGGACTTTAACTTTAGTCAAATTGACTGGAATTCTTTGACAGGTAATCTAGAGTCCAGTGACTTTATGGAAACAGTTCAGGACTGTTTTCTGAAACAGAGTGTAACTGCGCCTACCAGGGGTAATAATTTGCTAGACCTAGTCTTGTCAAATAAGGAAACACTCGTGAATAATCTGGAGATCACTGAAGAGCTTGGCACAAGTGATCACAAATCCATCACTTTTAGCATTAATTGGGAATGCAAGAATAACGATAATACAGTAAAAATCCCTGATTTTCGTTCTGCCGATTATAATGGACTTAGGGAACATCTGTCTAATCTTGATTGGGGTTATCTAGCTAATGATTTTATTGACGACAATCATACTTATGAATATGAAGGGATCTGCTTTTATGATTGTTTTCTTAATAATGTACACAGTGCCCAGAGTATATACATTCCCCAGAGAGAAATTAGGTCTAATAATAACGATCCCAAATGGGTTAACAGGAGGCTAAAGCATCTATTAGGGGAGAAAAGGGGAATTTATAGGCGCATCAGAAGAGGAGAGGTTAACCTTACTGACCAATATGTTCAGCTTAAAAAAGAAGTAAAAAGGGCGATTAGAAAGGCTAAACGTGACTATGAAATTAGAGTTGCTAATGAATCAAAGACTAATCCAAAGGGGTTCTTTCAAGTGTATAGGACGAAGGTGAAGGAAAAAGTAGGACCTCTGAAATCTGGGAATGGACAGCTGACGGATAATGAACTAGAAATGTGTTCCTTATTTAATGACTATTTTTTGTCAGTTTTTACACAGGAAGATGTAAATGAGATTCCAGTAATTAACAATTATTTAGTTCCTGATGAATTTAAGTTAACTAATATTACTGTCACGAGGGACATGGTTATTAAACAGATAGACAAACTGAAACAAAATAAGTCCCCAGGACCCGATGAGTTGTTTTCAAGGGTACTTAAGGAATGCAAGATGGAGCTTAGTCAGCCATTAACGAGTGTATTCAATGCGTCCATCCTTACCAGTGTTGTGCCAAAGTTGTGGAAGATGGCTAATGTGGTTCCTATATTCAAATCAGGGGATAAGTCCACTCCTTCAAATTACCGTCCAATAAGCCTGACATCTATAGTGGGCAAGTTATTAGAATCAATTATAGCTGACATTATCAGAAGTCACCTTGAAGAGCATAACTTGATAAATGAATCTCAGCATGGATTCACGAGAGGTCGTTCCTGCCTGACAAACTTACTGACGTTCTTCAATAGAACATTTGAGGCAGTTGACAGTGATAAGGAATATGATATTGTTTATTTGGATTTTAGTAAAGCCTTCGACAGAGTACCTCACAAGAGACTCTTAAGAAAAGTGGCAGCTCATGGTATAGGAGGTAAAGTTCTAGCATGGATTGAGGCATGGCTTACCAATAGAAAGCAGAGAGTTACCATTAATGGAGTGAAATCTGAATGGGGATTAGTCACTAGTGGCGTTCCACAAGGATCAGTTTTAGGCCCTCTCCTGTTCATAATTTACATTAATGACCTTGATGAAGGGATTACTAGTGACATGAGTAAGTTTGCTGATGATACAAAGATAGGCCGTATAATTCACTCTGAGGAGGATATCAATGAACTCCAGGACGATTTGAACAAATTAATGTCTTGGTCTGAAAAATGGCAGATGAAGTTTAATGTGGATAAGTGTAAGGTACTTGCCCTTGGTAATGAAAATAACCCTCGAAGGTATAATCTAGGTGAAGTAGAGCTTGGTCATACAGAATGTGAAAAAGACTTGGGAGTCATGGTAAGCAGAAATCTAAAGCCAAGACAGCAGTGCCTTAGTGTGCGCAACAAGGCCAACAGATTACTTGGATTTATCTCAAGAAGTATAAGTAACAGAAGTCCAAAAGTTATTTTACAGCTCTATACATCACTAGTGAGGCCTCATTTAGATTATGCTGCTCAGTTTTGGTCCCCTTACTACAGGATGGACATAGACTCATTAGAGAACATACAGAGAAGAATGACTAAAATGATTTACTGTGTAAGAAACCTCCCGTATGAAGATAGACTTAAAACCTTAAATCTCCACTCTCTGGAGAGGCGTAGAATGAGGGGAGATATCATTGAAGTGTATAAGTGGATGACGGGCATAAACAAGGGAGACATTAATAAAGTACTGAGGGTGTCGAACCAGGTAAGAACCAGGAATAATGGATTTAAGTTGGATAAATTTAGATTTAGAAAGGACATAGGTAAGTACTGGTTTTCTAACAGAGTTGTAGATGCGTGGAACAGTCTTCCCAGTGGGGTGATAGAGGCTAGGACCTTGGGTAGCTTTAAGAAGAGACTGGACAAATATATGAGTGGGAGGGGCTGGGTTTGATTGGTGTCAAGGAGTACGGGAGTTATTTCTTGAGTAGCTTTAGGTAGATGTCGTTTTGATAAGGACCTGCCTCGTATGGGCCAGTAGGCCTTCTGCAGTGTTCCTACATTCTTATGTTCTTATGTTCTTATATACAAGTTTGTGTGTAAGTGCTTTAAGTAGTTCACTATGTCTCAAGACTAGACTTAACCAGTGACTGACTAAAAGTCCTCATATAAACTAACTTCTTGACCAACCTGGCAATCAGAACAGCTTGCTTGAACAATAAAACGACTGATAAGCCGAACAGCAATTTAACAAGCAACAGCGACACAGAATTAGGAACAAGGAGATAATATAACGACACTAAGTAGGGACCATCTGCAGATCCTCCACAAAAGTCACAAAACTCCCATACTACTGAATCTAAGTTCAGCATTAGAAAATCCCCAACTGTGACAGTACACAGATACCAGTACAAATCAGGTCAGAAGCTACAGCTCAGGACCTGAGTTTCTCAGTGTCTATAAGACACACAACCTCAGTTCAACTTCAAAAATCACTAAGTCTAGGCTATGTTCTGTGAACAGAGTTCCACAGAACCAACAACAAGAAAGCGACAGAGACGATCTAACAAGGGCCAGCAAGGGAGAGGAGTAGAGGGACCTCTTGCTAGAAGCACGTCCAACCGACAATAGGCTAGCGCAGGCCAGGGAGACTACACCAGGCGAGGGGTGATCACCCCTCCCCTGATCACGTGACTCCGTGGACTGCTGCTGCCCAGCAACACAGAGAAGCCAGCAGGGAAACGAGCAGAGAGAAAACACAGTAGTTAGACAATACTGTCAGCTACTTAACACTGGAACTATAAGCACTGAATAACATATAAATGTTTCATCCTATCTAATAATATAACTAAGTCAAATAATAATATAAAGCAATATATTTACGATTTAGCTATTATCGCAAATATAAGCAATATAAAATTATATGAACAGGCAATATACATTATATACATTGTGACCCATTCAGGGGTCGCAATAGTGTGCGTGTGAGCGCGCGCGTGTGTGTGTGTGTGTGTGTGTGTGTGTGTGTGTGTGTGTGTGTGTGTGTGTGTGTGTGTGAGTACTCGCCTATATGTGACTGCAGGGGTCAATTCACAACTCTTGGCCCCGCCCCTTCGCTGGATGCTACTAGGTCCACTTTCTTCCGGCTTCAAGAGCCTTATCATACCTCTTCTTAAAGCTATGTATGGATCTTGTCTCTACTATTTCACTCTCCAGTTGTTCCACTTCCTGACAACTCTAAGGTCGAAAAAACACTTCCTAACATCCCATTGACTCTTCTATGTTTTCAACTTCTAGTTGTGCCCTCTTGTTCCTATTTTCCATCTCTGAAACAATGTCCCTTTTTTTGGGTGTTGAGTGTATGTACACGAGGAAGAGAGGTAGAGAGGTAGAGAAGGAAAGAGAGAACAAGGGAGGCAGGGAGGGGCGGTAATTCAACTAGGAGTAAATCTGAGAAAGTAGGATAATAAAGATGGCTCACTCTGTGTGGCAATATCCATAATTTTCTCCTGGGAATTTTTATTTTTTAACTTTTCTCCCAGTTCTGGTTTACGTTACACATCTGAAACATTTTTTTTTAATTAAAAATACGAAAGAGGTGTGCTTTGAAACGGTCTATACATGAAATGTTCAGACATGTGACAGTAACAAAGATAAAGAATATTAGAGGAAAATCACTGGAATGAGAAGCGCTCACAGCCAAGAGAGGAGATAGGCACATTTCTTGCACTGTGCAGGTGATGACAAACACGCGCCATACCTGGGTATCTTTATGTTGATGTTTCGTAAACCAGTGGAAAAAAGTCTTCAAAACAAAGATAAACAGGTGTTGCACGTGTATCTAATTCATCAGTTTGTCGGTACAGTAATGTAATGAATGTACAGTTATCAGTTAGTGATCTTGATCCAAGTTGAATAAGAACATAAGAACATAAGAAAGGAGGAACACTGCAGCAGGCCTGTTGGCCCATACTAGGCAGGTCCTTTACAATTCATCCCACTAACAAACATTTGACCTACCCAATTTTCAATGCTACCCAAGAAATAAGCTCTGATGTGCAAGTCCCACTCAAATCCAACCCATCCCACTCATGTATTTATCCAACCTAAATTTGAAACTACCCAAAGTCCTAGCCTCAATAACCCAACTAGGTAGACTGTTCCACTCATCTACTACCCTATTTCCAAACCAATACTTTCCTATGTCCTTTCTAAATCTAAACTTATCTAATTTAAATCCATTACTGCGGGTTCTCTCTTGGAGAGATATTCTCAAGACCTTGTTAATATCCCCTTTATTAATACCTATCTTCCACTTATACACTTCGATCAGGTCTCCCCTCATTCTTCGTCTAACAAGTGAATGTAACTTAAGAGTCTTCAATCTTTCTTCATAAGGAAGATTTCTAATGCTATGTATTAATTTAGTCATCCTACGCTGAATGTTTTCTAACGAATTTATGTCCATTCTGTAATATGGAGACCAGAATTGAACTGCATAATCTAGGTGAGGCCTTACTAATGATGTATAAAGCTGCAGTATGACCTCTGGACTTCTGTTGCTTACACTTCTTGATATAAATCCCAGTAATCTATTTGCCTTATTACGTACGCTTAGGCATTGCTGTCTTGGTTTAAGGTTGCTGCTTACCATAACCCCCAAGTCCTTTTCGCAATCTGTATGGTTAAGTTCTACATTATTTAACTTATAAGTGCTAGGGTTATGGACACTCCCGAGCTTCAGAACCTTGCATTTATCTACATTGAACTGCATCTGCCACTTTTCTGACCAAGAGTAGAGTTTGTCTAAATCCTCCTGAAGTTCCCTAACATCTACGTTTGAATCAATTATCCTACCTATCTTCGTGTCATCGGCGAATTTGCTCATATCACTAGTAATTCCTTCATCAAGATCATTGATATATATTATAAACAACAACGGGCCCAAGACTGATCCCTGTGGAACGCCACTTGTTACTGATCCCCACTCGGATTTAACCCCATTTATGGACACTCTTTGCTTCCTGTCTGTGAGCCATGATTCGATCCACGAGAGCACCCTTCCCCCAATGCCATGAGCTGCTACTTTCTTCAACAGTCTTTGGTGCGGAACTCTATCAAATGCCTTACTAAAATCTAAGTAAATAATATCAAATTCTTTATCGTGGTCAACAGCCTCAAAAGCTTTACTGAAGAAAGTTAATAAATTAGTTAGACAAGACCGGCCTCTTGTGAATCCATGCTGAGTATCATTAATCAAGCTATGCTTATCGAGATGGCTTCTTATAATCTCAGCTATAATTGACTCTAGTAATTTGCCTACAATTGAGGTCAGGCTTATTGGGCGGTAATTTGACGGTAACGACTTGTCCCCTGTTTTAAAAATAGGAATTACATTAGCCATCTTCCACATATCAGACACTGCACCTGTTTGAAGAGATAAATTAAAAATATTAGTTAATGGTTCACAGACTTCCATTTTGCATTCCTTTAGAACCCTTGAAAAAACCTCATCAGGACCCGGTGACTTATTTTGCTTCAGTCTGTCTATCTGCTTCACAACCATTTCACTAGTGACTGTGATGTTACATTTCACTAGTGACTGTGATGTTACATAATTTATCTTCTTCTGATCCACTATAAAAATTAATTACCGGAATATTATTAGTGTCTTCCTGTGTAAAAACCGAGAGAAAATAATTATTTAAAATCGAGCACATTTCATTCTCTTTGTCAGTAAGATGCCCATAGTTATTTTTAAGGGGACCTATCTTATCTCTGACTTTTGTTCTATAGACCTGGAAAAAACTTTTTGGGTTAGTTTTAGAATCCCTAGCAACTTTAATTTCATAGTCCCTTTTAGCTTTTCTTATCCCCTTTTTAATGTCCCTCTTAATGTCAATATACTGATTCATAAGATGACCCTCGCCTCTTTTGATACGCCTATAAATTCCTTTCTTATGCCCTAGTAGATATTTCAGCCTATTATTCATCCATTTTGGGTCATTTCTATTTGATCTAATTTCCTTATAAGGGATAAACGTTCTTTGAGCAGCATGTATTGTGTTCAGAAAACTGTCATATTGATAGCTCTCTTCGTTACCCCAGTCAACAGATGATAAGTGTTCTCTAAGCCCATCGTAATCTGCTAAGCGAAAATCTGGGACTGTTACTGAGTTATCCCTGCTATCATACTTCCATTCAATTCTACATGTAATTGATTTGTGGTCGCTAGCACCCAGTTCCTCTGAAACTTCTAAATTATTAACAAGGGATTCATTGTTTGCCAGAACTAAGTCAAGCAGGTTATTACCCCTTGTAGGTTCTGTCACAAACTGCTTCAAAAAACAATCCTGAACTACTTCTAAGAAATCGTATGATTCTAAATTCCCAGTCAAGAAATTCCAATCAATATGACTAAAGTTAAAGTCTCCTAGAATTACTACATTATCGTGCCTTGTGGCCCTAACAATTTCCTCCCATAGTAGTCTCCCCTGGTCCCTATCTAAATTTGGGGGACGGTATATCACACCTAAAATTAATTTTTCATGCCCCTCTGAAAATTCTATCCAAACAGACTCTGTATGTGTTACTTCAGACTTAATACCCGTTTTTATGCAACAGTTCAAGCGATCTCGGACATACAATGCCACCCCACCCCCCTTCCCGATACTTCTATCTACTTGGAACAATTTAAAACCCTGAATGTGACATTCTGCAGGCATGTCCCGACTTTTTGAATTAAACCACGTCTCAGTAATGGCAAATACATCTATGTTACCTGCACTAGCAACTAGTCTCAACTCGTCCATCTTATTCCTAGCACTGCGACTATTTGTGTAATAAATATTTAATGACCCTCCTATCTCTTTACCCTTCCTGCTCCTTTCTGTTATTCCACTAAACCTATTACTGTCATTGTCAATTAGTGCCACTGGCTTTCCAATATCCTCCTCATTTTGCCTATTACTAGTTCTCCTAGTACTCATGTTACTACCCTGCGACTTCACAGTTTTCCCGCCAAAACCCATACCACTAACTATTCCTAGTTTAAAGACCTAACAGCTCCCTCCACTGCGTTGGCCAGTGCTCCCACCCCACACCTAGACAAGTGAACCCCATCCCTGGCATACATGTCATTTCTGCCATAGAAGAGGTCCCAGTTGTCAATGAATGTTACCGCATTTTCCTTACAGTATTTGTCCAGCCAGCAATTGACACCAATTGCTCTGGACAACCATTCATTTCCAACTCCTCTCCTTGGCAAAATGCCACATATGACAGGTTTGCCACCCTTCTTCCTAATTATCTCTATTGCTGACCTATACCTGCTAATCAGGTCCTCACTCCTACGTCTGCCAACATCGTTGCCTCCAGCACTGAGACAGATAATAGGATTGCTCCCATTACCTCTCATGATGTCATCCAGACGGCTAACAATATCCTTCATCCCAGCCCCAGGAAAACATACTCTCTGCCTCCTACTCCTATCCTTCAAACAGAATGCCCTATCCATGTACCTAATCTGGCTATCCCCAACAACAACAATGTTTTTACCTTCCTTGGCGTCGTCCGTAGTGATGCTCCGAGTAGTCGACTCACATTCGCCAGGTAGCATTACACCACTTGTAGAATTCGTCATGACGTTCTCGATGGTCTTCGTTGGGGTTTCTAGGGATGTCTCACTCACGTCTGCCAATGCTTCCTTGGTGCTCGTTGTGGCATTCCCAGTAGAACACTCACATTCGTCAGGTAGCACCGAGAATGAGTTGGAAGTTTCCACGGCAGTCTTCTGGTTTCTCGTTGTTTCTGCCTCTCCAACCGTTTTCTTAATCTTCAGCTTGGTTCCATGTTGCCCGGCCACTGACCAAGCTCCCCTCTTAACCTGGGGACTCACAACAGGTGGATTACTACGAATCCTCTTGTTCTCCTCCGTTAATCGCCGTATCTCCAGTTTAGCAACTCTGAGTTCTTCTCTCAGCTGCTGGTAAAGCTGCTCAAGAGAGGGCATCCTGGTTCAGATTCACAGAGAGCACACAAACAGGTCTTCACAGAGCTAAGTACACGTCACCACTGAGCTAAGTACACGTCACCACTGAGCTAAGTACACGTCACCACTCAAGCTAAGTACACGTCACCAATGCTCTATTTATTAAAATGCGAGAGATTTTAACCATCCAATTGATTTTCAAAAAGTTGAGAAAGTAGTATCAAGCAAGTCCATGGTCGACAGGAATATAATTGAATCTTGTTTCATAAAAAGCAGTTTTGAAAATAATATGAATATTTCCTTTGGTTTATATAAATTAGATTCATTTATAATTAATAAAATTTGGGAAGAATTTAAGAACACATTGGACAAATAATAAACCTTATTTCTTGGGTAGAATATTTTGTTAGTGGGATGTCGTGAAGAACAAAAGAATGGAGGAACACTGTAGCAGGCCTGTTGGCCCATACTTGGCTGGTCCTTTACAATCCATCCCACTAACAAAACATTTACCCAACCCAATTTTCAATGCCACCCAAGAAATAAGATCCGATAACTCTATCCACTCTCATATGCAACTCTCACTCAAATCCAACCCCTCTCACTCATGTATTTATCCAACCTATATTTGAAACTACCCAAGGTTTTAACCTCAATAACCCAACTAGGTAGACTGTTCCACTCATCAGTTTAATTTAGTTTAATATGGTTATTATGCACCCCATACCCATCGCGTGGGCGGTAGTCAAAAGATTACACAGGTACATAATTGGTCCAGGGATGGGACTAGTTGGACAAGCAGACCTACTGCAGTGTTCCTCTTTTCTTATGAGTCCGGTGTTGTCGCGCATCAGGTGTTTCTTTGTTGTGGGAGTTGACTGTGAGGTGTGGTCTAAACCCTCTAGTAGCCTTCCTTTGGTGTATTACTTTCATAGTTCCTTGACAATGTGAGTAGTCACGAAAGCGCTTAGAATTTCACTACTATTATATATATATATATATATATATATATATATATATATATATATATATATATATATATATATAATATATATATACATATTTATAATAATACATACATATATAAATAATACATATATATAAAATATAATATATATATAATATATATATTACATATATTATATATATATTATGTATATATATATGTATTATGTATATATATATATATATATATATATATATATATATATATATATATATATATATATATATATATATATATATATATAATATGCAATAAGATCACAGTAAACAGGTGATTTTAGAATATGCAAAACAACCACTCTGAAAGAATAGAGAAATTCCAAGCGCTTTCGTGACTACTCACATTATCAAGGAACTATAGTTCCTTGATAATGTGAGTAGTCACGAAAGCGCTTGGAATTTCTCTATTCTTTCAGAGTGGTTATTTTGCATATATATATAATATATATAATATACATATACATATATAATATATATAATATAAATATATAATATATCTATATATTATATAAAATATATATATATATATATATATATATATATATATATATATATATATATATATATATAATACATATATATATATATATATATATATATATATATATATATATATATATATATATATATATATATATATATATATATATATATATATATATACAATATATATATATATATATATATATATATATATATATATATATATATATATATATATATATATATATATATATATATATATATATATATATATATATATATATATATATATATATATATATATAAAGTATAATTTTTTTTATTATTATTATCACAATGGCCGATTCCCACCAAGGCAGGGTGGCCCGAAAAAGAAAAACTTTCACCATCATTCACTCCATCACTGTCTTGCCAGAAGGGTGCTTTACACTACAGTTTTTAAACTGCAACATTAACACCCCTCCTTCAGAGTGCAGGCACTGTACTTCCCATCTCCAGGACTCAAGTCCGGCCTGCCGGTTTCCCTGAACCCCTTCATAAATGTTACTTTGCTCACACTCCAACAGCACGTCAAGTATTAAAAACCATTTGTCTCCATTCACTCCTATCAAACACGCTCATGCATACCTGCTGGAAGTCCAAGCCCCTCCCACACAAAACCTCCTTTACCCCCTCTCTCCAACCTTTCCTAGGCCGACCCCTACCCCGCCTTCCTTCCACTACAGACTGATACACTCTTGAAGTCATTCTGTTTCGCTCCATTCTCTCTACATGTCCGAACCACCTCAACAACCCTTCCTCAGCCCTCTGGACAACAGTTTTGGTAATCCCGCACCTCCTCCTAACTTCCAAACTACGAATTCTCTGCATTATATTCACACCACACATTGCCCTCTGACATGACATCTCCACTGCCTCCAGCCTTCTCCTCGCTGCAACATTCATCACCCATGCTTCACACCCATATAAGAGCGTTGGTAAAACTATACTCTCATACATTCCCCTCTTTGCCTCCAAGGACAAAGTTCTTTGTCTCCACAGACTCCTAAGTGCACCACTCACTCTTTTTCCCTCATCAATTCTATGATTCACCTCATCTTTCATAGACCCATCCGCTGACACGTCCACTCCCAAATATCTGAATACATTCACCTCCTCCATACTCTCTCCCTCCAATCTGATATTCAATCTTTCATCACCTAATCTTTTTGTTATCCTCATAACCTTACTCTTTCCTGTATTCACCTTTAATTTTCTTCTTTTGCACACCCTACCAAATTCATCCACCAATCTCTGCAACTTCTCTTCAGAATCTCCCAAGAGCACAGTGTCATCAGCAAAGGGCAGCTGTGACAACTCCCACTTTGTGTGTGATTCTTTATCTTTTAACTCCACGCCTCTTGTCAAAACCCTCGCATTTACTTCTCTTACAACCCCATCTATAAATATATTAAACAACCACGGTGACATCACACATCCTTGTCTAAGGCCTACTTTTACTGGGAAATAATTTCCCTCTTTCCTACATACTCTAACTTGAGCCTCACTATCCTCGTAAAAACTCTTCACTGCTTTCAGTAACCTACCTCCTACACCATACACTTGCAACATCTGCCACATTACCCCCCTATCAACCCTGTCATACGCCTTTTCCAAATCCATAAATGCCACAAAGACCTCTTTAGCCTTATCTAAATACTGTTCACTTATATGTTTCACTGTAAACACCTGGTCCACACACCCCCTACCTTTCCTAAAGCCTCCTTGTTCATCTGCTATCCTATTCTCTGTCTTACTCTTAATTCTTTCAATAATAACTCTACCATACACTTTACCAGGTATACTCAGCAGACTTATCCCCCTATAATTTTTGCACTCTCTTTTATCCCCTTTGCCTTTATACAAAGGAACTATGCATGCTCTCTGCCAATCCCTTGGTACCTTACCCTCTTCCATACATTTATTAAATAATTGCACCAACCACTCCAAAACTATATCCCCACCTGCTTTTAACATTTCTATCTTTATCCCATCAATCCCGGCTGCCTTACCCCCTTTCATTTTACCTACTGCCTCACGAACTTCCCCCACACTCACAACTGGCTCTTCCTCACTCCTACAAGATGTTATTCCTCCTTGCCCTATACACGAAATCACAGCTTCCCTATCTTCATCAACATTTAACAATTCCTCAAAATATTCCCTCCATCTTCCCAATACCTCTAACTCTCCATTTAATAACTCTCCTCTCCTATTTTTAACTGACAAATCCATTTGTTCTCTAGGCTTTCTTAACTTGTTAATCTCACTCCAAAACTTTTTCTTATTTTCAACAAAATTTGTTGATAACATCTCACCCACTCTCTCATTTGCTCTCTTTTTACATTGCTTCACCACTCTCTAACCTCTCTCTTTTTCTCCATATACTCTTCCCTCCTTGCATCACTTCTACTTTGTAAAAACTTCTCATATGCTAACTTTTTCTCCCTTACTACTCTCTTTGCATCATTCCACCAATCGCTCCTCTTCCCTCCCGCACCCACTTTCCTGTAACCACAAACTTCTGCTGAACACTCTAACACTACATTTTTAAACCTACCCCATACCTCTTCGACCCCATTGCCTATGCTCTCATTAGCCCATCTATCCTCCAATAGCTGTTTATATCTTACCCTAACTGCCTCCTCTTTTAGTTTATAAACCTTCGCCTCTCTCTTCCCTGATGCTTCTATTCTCCTTGTATCCCATCTACCTTTTACTCTCAGTGTAGCTACAACTAGAAAGTGATCTGATATATCTGTGGCCCCTCTATAAACATGTACATCCTGAAGTCTACTCAACAGTCTTTTATCTACCAATACATAATCCAACAAACTACTGTCATTTCGCCCTACATCATATCTTGTATACTTGTTTATCCTCTTTTTCTTAAAATATGTATTACCTATAACTAAACCCCTTTCTATACAAAGTTCAATCAAAGGGCTCCCATTATCATTTACAGCTGGCACCCCAAACTTACCTACCACACCCTCTCTAAAAGTTTCTCCTACTTTAGCATTCAGGTCCCCTACCACAATTACTCTCTCACTTGGTTCAAAGGCTCCTATACATTCACTTAACATCTCCCAAAATCTCTCTCTCTCCTCTGCATTCCTCTCTTCTCCAGGTGCATACACGCTTATTATGACCCACTTTTCGCATCCAACCTTTACTTTAATCCACATAATTCTTGAATTTACACATTCATATTCTCTTTTCTCCTTCCATAACTGATCATTTAACATTACTGCTACCCCTTCCTTTGCTCTAACTCTCTCAGATACTCCAGATTTAATCCCATTTATTTCTCCCCACTGAAACTCCCCTACCCCCTTCAGCTTTGTTTCGCTTAGGGCCAGGACATCTTTTCATTCATAACATCAGCAATCGTCTGTTTCTTGTCATCCGCACTACTTCCGCGCACATTTAAGCATCCCAGTTTTATAAAGTTTTTCTTCTTCTCTTTTTTAGTAAATGTCTACAGGAGAAGGGGTTACTAGCCCATTGCTCCCGGCATTTTAGTCGTCTCATACGACACGCATGGCTTACGGAGGAAAGATTCTTTTCCACTTCCCCATGGACAATAGAAGAAATAAAGAAGAACAAGAGCTATTTAGAAAAAGGAGAAAAACCTAGATGTATGTATATATATATATATGCATGTGCGTGTCTGTGAAGTGTGACCAAAGTGTAAGTAGGAGTAGTAAGATATCCTTGTTATCTAGCGTGTTTATGAGACAGAAAAAGAAACCAGCAATCCTACCATCATGCAAAACAGTTACAGGTTTCTGTTTCACAGTCATGTGGCAGTACGGTAGTACTTCCCTGGGTGGTTGCTGTCTACCAGCCTACTACCTATATATATATATATATATATATATATATATATATATATATATCTATATATATATATATATATATATATATATATATATATATATATATATATGAGACAACACAATAAAAGTGTCAGAGATCCAAGACTTTTCAACTGCCTCCCAGCATACATAAGAAGGATTACCAATAGACCCCTGGCTGTCTTCAAGAAGGCACTAGACAGGCACCTGATGTCAGTACCTGACCAGCCGTGCTGTGGTTCGTACGTCAGTTTGCGTGGGGCCAGCAGTAACAGCCTGGTTGATCAAACCCTACTCCACAACGAAGCCTGGTCTCAGGCCGAGCCGAGGAGGCGTTGACCACTGAAACCCTCTCCAGGTATATTCCAAGTATACTGTGGAAAAAAGTGAATTTCGTAGCTCTTTCCTGGTTTCCCACCTGTGAAAAATCACAAAAGTGCTTGGAAATTCAATATTTTTTTTTCACAGGAGTTATTTTGCATTTTGTGATAACATCTGTTTGCCGTGATCTTACTGCGCATATATGTATGCTTACCTAAATGTGGTTGCAGGGGTCGATGAGTGTGTGTTGTGTTAAAACTCTTGTTTCAAGAGTTTCATAACGTTTCGCGTTTAGTGTGTGTTAAAACTCTTGTTTCAAGAGTTTCATAACGTATCGCGTTTAGTGTGTGTTAAAACTCTTGTTTCAAGAGTGTGTGTTGTGTTAAAACTCTTGTTTCAAGAGTGTGTGTTGTGTTAAAACTCTTGTTTCAAGAGTGTGTGTTGTGTTAAAACTCTTGTTTCAAGAGTTTCATAACGTATCGCGTTTAGTGTGTGTTGTGTTAAGACTCTTGTTTCAAGAGTGTGTGTGTTAAAACTCTTGTTTCAAGAGTGTGTGTTGTGTTAAAACTCTTGTTTCAAGAGTTTGTGTTGTGTTAAAACTCTTGTTTCAAGAGTGTGTGTTGTGTTAAAACTCTTGTTTCAAGAGTTTGTGTTGTGTTAAAACTCTTGTTTCAAGAGTTTGTGTTGTGTTAAAACTCTTGTTTCAATAGTTTGTGTTGTGTTAAAACTCTTGTTTCAAGAGTGTGTGTTGTGTTAAAACTCTTGTTTCAAGAGTGTGTGTTGTGTTAAAGCTCTTGTTTCAAGAGTGTGTGTTGTGTTAAAACTCTTGTTTCAAGAGTGTGTGTTGTGTTAAAACTCTTGTTTCAAGAGTGTGTGTTGTGTTAAAACTCTTGTTTCAAGAGTTTGTGTTGTGTTAAAACTCTTGTTTCAAGAGTTTGTGTTGTGTTAAAACTCTTGTTTCAAGAGTTTCATAACGTATCGCATTATATCACTGAGAGTTTTTTAGTAGTTAAAAGGCTTGATAAGGATAACATTTACTTTTACAAAAATGGGGAATGGCGTAGTGTGGAAGGGGCGGGGGTAGGGGTTTGGGGGGGGCAGGGCATGGGAAGGAGTAAGGCTGGGGCGGGGGTAGGGCGTGGGTAGGGGTAGTTCGTGGGTAGGGGTAGGGCGTGGGTAGGGGTAGGGCGTGGGTAGGGGTAGGGCGTGGGTAGGGGTAGGACTGAGGAAGGTTGTAGGGCTGGGGAAGGGGCAGGGCGTCGGAAGGGGGAATGGAACATGGTGGAGGAAGGGGGAAGGGAACATGGTGGAGGAAGGGGAAAGGGAACATGATGGAGAAAGGGGGGAAAGGAACATGGTGGAGGAAGGGGGAAGTGAACATGGTGGAGGAAGGGGTAAGGGAACATGGTGGAGGAAGGGGGCAGGGAGCATGGTGGAGGAAGGGGGAAGGGAACATGGTGGAGGAAGGGGGAAGGGAACATGGTGGAGGAAGGGGGAAGGGAACATGGTGGAAGAAGGGGGAAGGGAACATGGTGGAGGAAGGGGGAAGGGAACATGGTGGAGGAAGGGGGAAGGGAACATGGTGAAGGAAGGGGAAAGGGAACATGGTGGAGGAAGGGGGAAGGGAACATGGTGGAGGAAGGGGGAAGGGAACATGGTGGAGGAAGGGGGAAGGGGGAAGGGAACATGGTGGAGGAAGGGGGAAGGGAACATGGTGGAGGAAGGGGTAAGGGAACATGGTGGAGGAAGGGGGAAGGGAACATGGTGGAGGAAGGGGGAAGGGAACATGGTGGAGGAAGGGGGAAGGGAACATGGTGGAGGAAGGGGGAAGGGAACATAGTGGAGGAAGGGGGAAGGGGACATGGGGGAGGAAGGGGGAAGGGAACATGGTGGAGGAAGGGGGAAGGGAACATAGTGGAGGAAGGGGGAAGGGAACATGGTGGAGGAAGGGGGAAGGGAACATGTTGGATGAAGGGGGAAGGGAACATGGTGGAGGAAGGGGGAAGGGAACATGGTGGAGGAAGGGGAAAGGGAACATGGTGGAGGAAGGGGGGAGGGAGCATGGTGGAGGAAGGGGGAAGGGAACATGGTGGAGGAAGGGGGAAGGGAACATGGTGGAGGAAGGGGGAAGGGAACATGGTGGAAGAAGGGGGAAGGGAACATGGTGGAGGAAGGGGGAAGGGAACATGGTGGAGGAAGGGGGAAGGGAACATGGTGAAGGAAGGGGGAAGGGAACATGGTGGAGGAAGGGGGAAGGGAACATGGTGGAGGAAGGGGGAAGGGAACATGGTGGAGGAAGGGGGAAGGGGGAAGGGAACATGGTGGGGGAAGGGTGAAGGGAACATGGTGGAGGAAGGGGGAAGGGAACATGGTGGAGGAAGGGGGAAGGGAACATGGTGGAGGAAGGGGGAAGGGAACATGGTGGAGGAAGGGGGAAGGGAACATGGTGGAGGAAGGGGGAAGGGAACATAGTGGAGGAAGGGGGAAGGGGACATGGGGGAGGAAGGGGGAAGGGAACATGGTGGAGGAAGGGGGAAGGGAACATAGTGGAGGAAGGGGGAAGGGAACATGGTGGAGGAAGGGGGAAGGGAACATGTTGGATGAAGGGGGAAGGGAACATGGTGGAGGAAGGGGGAAGGGAACATGGTGGAGGAAGGGGACAAGGCAAGCAGTGTAAAAGTCAACATTAATTTTAGATGTGTTTGTGAACTTAACACCAAATGGATCGGAAAGTTAAAATATATAAAACAGAAACAAAAGTATGGAGAGAGGGAGAGAGAGAGAGAGAGCTAGGGATCCTTAACCTTGTCAAACCCTGTGTAAAGAGAGAGAGAGAGAGAGAGAGAGAGAGAGAGAGAGAGAGAGAGAGAGAGAGAGAGAGAGAGAGAGAGAGAGAGGAATGTAGGAGGGAGAAGGAGAGAGGACGATTAAGAGCCTGAATGTGAATATTTAAAGTCAACATTTAAGGTCCATTCCTCACAACCACAACCATACAAGTGATGATACTTCTGTACTCAAGTACGTTCACCATTTTGCTTCCAGAGATCAATTTTATTTCCACAGATGCCTCTGTACATCTACTCCTTCCTAAATCTTTTCTGTGATTCATATCGGTTGTCATAGACCCATCTGCTGAAACGTCTTCGAAATTTTGAATACATTCACTTCGTCTGTACTCCCTTTCTCTATTCTGATAAAAATCTTTCATTGCATAGAATATTTTTGTTTCATCGCCTTGCTCTTTTCTATTTTTTTTCTGTTAATTTCCTTCTTTTATACACCCTACCAAACCCATCCACCAAATTTCGCAATTTTTTTTCAGTCTACCAAAAGAGCTGTGCCATCAGCAAAGAGCAACTGTGACAACAACAACTTGGAATCAAATTCGTTATATTTTAATCACACACTTCTCTCTAACATCCCAGCATGCACTTCTTTTACAACCTTATCTTTAAATATATTCACACGTCATGCACTTTATATATCTTATATACATATATGTTATGTACTATATCCAGTGCATGTCATTTACACTGACAGTGTGCACTCTTGCTTTACTTCTTGATTTATTCAACAATTTTTTCTGGCAGACTCTAATGATCTCCATGCTAACATATCTCTTATTGTTAACACATCTCGTATTTAAACATATGTTCTACTGAGGATCGGAAACTCTAATACAAGTCTTGTGTACTTCATTTATGTTGTGTTTAGAATCCTGAATCAAATTACAGCTGTAATTCAAATTTTCATCTAACGTATGTCAAGAACAATTATTTTAGCAGTGTTCTAGTCTATTGTACTGATTTATAGCAAGACTACGGTTATTGTTCATCCATCTCTCCCCCTTGTCTCTTACCCTTCATTATCCTTATCTTCCTTCCTTTTTCCCTTCCTCCTCTCTTCTTCTCCACTCTCTTTCTCGCTGCTCTCGCGTTTTCTTCATCTTCTCTCCCCTCTTCTCTCCTCTTTCTTCTATTTTCCCTTCTCCCCTCCCTTATCTTTCGCTTCTTTTCCAAATACTTCCCACTATTATAAATTTTCCCTCTATGGTTCTCTCTCTCTCTCTCTCTCTCTCTCTCTCTCTCTCTCTCTCTCTCTCTCTCTCTCTCTCTGTTACTATTCATTGTTTCTAAAATATTGGCTATTGAGTTATCTTTCCTGGCGGTTCAGATTTGTCTCATAAAACACTTTACCGTTGTCGTAAAAACATTAATATCCGAGATTGACAAATAAATTGTTAATATATGTTGAGATACGCAGTAAAATTCGATATTTTCAAGCAAAATGAAAAGATATTTTTATTATACACATTTCTGAATAAGCTAAGTTTAATTTTTGTTACGTAAGACTAGATGAGAGACTGTGTTTGTTTATCGTATATTAAAAATTGCAATAGTTCACTCTTCGTACACACACACACACACACACACACACACACACACACACACACACACACACACACACACACACACACACACACACACACACACACACACACACACACACACACACACACACACACACACACTCACACACACACACACACACACACACACTCACACACACACACACACACACACACACACACACACACACACACACACACACACACACACACACACTCACACACACACACACACACAGCTTTAAGAAGAGGTACGATATAGCTCCTGGAACATGGAGAGTGCATCTAGTAGTGACTAGTGAAGAGGCGGGGCCAGGAGCTATGAATCGACCCCTGCAACCACAATTAAGTGAATACACTGCAAAGGTGGGCAAGAAATATGACTATCGAAGTGTTCCCTAAATATGTGCAAATTAGGGAAGGGGAGTAAAGATCATAGACGGAGTACGGCTTTAGGCGCGAGAAATTACGAATATCGCATAAGGAGAAAAATCTAGGCGTGAACATCCCAAGCTATCCCCGGCGGGTACACAAACTGCATAACATCGGAAGCACATGCTAAGTTAGCTAATATCAGAACTGTCCTCAGGGTCGTTAATAAGGGATCTTTCAGGCTTCCACACAAAACATATATCGAACCTACCCAGCGTTAAGCCTACTCCTGGTCAATCATATTCAAAATTATCTAAAAGATCCACAGGTTTGTAACAAAGCTTAGTTCCAGAACTGTTACTGGTGAATGGTTGTTGATTCATAAAAATGAAGCCGTTACACTTGTCTCTCTGAATAATATTAACATTTTCCGTGTGTACGATTGGCATTAGGTCTTACCTCCACCTGGCCTGATACAGCTGGTCAAATTACCACCTGAGAACTGAGGGTAATATGTCCCTGTGGACGTAGATGAACGTTGATCTATTGTTAGTCTGTTGCATCTTCATTACTGCCTCTGTCTGAGACTAGGATGATGTTCTTCTGGGTTGGGGTGTTCGCAAGATGACTCCAGTTCACTTCTTAAATCCACCGTCATTACGTTAGGGAGCGTCTCACTTGCCACATCACCATGATGTACACAAGTGATAGACGCCACAATCTCCCCAGGAATGGCCCACTTCTCAACAATCGTCACGCGGGGTCCCTTAACTACCCAGGCTCGCCATTAATCACCCATCATAACCATGTAACCAATGTTCTCCATTTCATCCTCCATAATTAAACACAAATTACCTTCGTTATTTACCACCAGAAATGAATTTAGCTGTAAACACTAATTGCTCTCTGGAGAAGGCAACGGATCGTATAAATCAAGGCATTGATCTCTTAAGGTACCACAACTTTCCTTAGTTTTTCGTACCACATTTAATAATGTGAACGTATAACACTGAAGGTGGCGGGTGTCGGCGTGCAATATTCTCTGGAGGCATATCAATTTTTACTATTATTGTACAATAGTTACTAGAGCCACAACATAATTAAAATATTCTGTGTGCATGATAACTAATTAAAAACATTTGATTTTTGACTGCTACGGCATCTTTTTTCTTAGTAAAGGCTATCAGCCATTTTAAAAATCATCTTCCATTTCTATTAAGCAAATGGTGTTGTGGCTATGAATCTTCAACATAATACGCCCCAGCTTTGCGAAAGATTTCATACCTTTGTCATCAAAGGCACAATATTTCCAAATATTTCACATATCTGCTGTACTATTAGCACCATATCTACTTATAGTCAGCACCTTCCACCTGCACGTTAGCTTACTATCTCAGTTAACTGTATCTAGGAAAAACGCAATATTTCCCAATATAAGACAGTTTCCTCCCAGGACACAAGTTACAAGGTAACACCAGCATGTCACAAAAGGGAAGGATATATACATAGTATCAGTGGAGATATTCATATCTGCCGTTTTTTCGATGTCTGACAATTGTCATGCTCCAAGATATCCAAACAGTTTTAGTGTTTTCTAAACCAAACAGATCGTCAACATCTTGTTTTTCTTCTCTGGTGGCAAGTTGCAGATAACTGCTACAATATCCTTGACCACAATACTTATAATTCATCTTAATATGTAGTGAATGAATTCAGGGTTATACACCCATACCTTCTTTTAGGTACTCTACCGGTGTCTAACTAGTAATGGTGCTAATACACTTCTGTGTTATCTTTCTCATACATCCTCGCAACTCTTGCTCTATACATAAATAACTATCATACTTTATAATTTCTGTAATTCTTACTGTTATGTTTTATAATGTCCTATATATTTCTTACTATCATGTTTTGTTCATAGGGTACTATCATGCTCAATAATTATTCTGTATGTTGGTTACTATCGTGCTTAATATTGCTATATTTATTGGTTAATGTCATGCCTTGGGAATGGGAGGTAGTAAGATCAGATCTAAAGGAGGGGAAAGCAGTTCCAGTTCCTTTGATCATGAGCCTGTCACCTGCTTCAAGGCACCCTCATTACTGAGGGAAGTACCAGGCTATGTGTTGCACGGTTGAGTCAGCAGAGGCATTATAGTGGGACTTCCCAGCAGTTTTATTGAGGCAGGTGACTGGTGTTCGTACACAGGTCGGGCACCGGGTCACCTTGTATAGTGGTACCTATACAGTTAGTCCTTGTAAGAATAAGTAAGATAGGTGTACGCCTCTCAGCGTATATATATGCTGAGGGTACCTTAATCCCTATTATAGGGATCAAAATATTTTTGACTAGTGATGATCAGGTTAAATGCAACCGTCATGACTCTAGTAAAGTCAGTAATTTTTAAGGACAGTTAGACAACCAACCTCGCAGGTCGGGACAGTCATCCTCATGCGTGGAGACTTCAGAATTCACTTAGTTACTCGCAATTTAAGAATTGGTGTTGAGGGCGAAATGATCTTATGTTTACAGTTCGAAACAACTAGTGTGTAGTTGGAAATGCAGTTAATAGTTTGGGACTACATAGTTTCTAATAATAACACAAAGGCACAGTACCGTGAATAACCCGCACATAGAAGAGAGGAGCTTACGACGACGTTTCGGTCCGACTTGAACCATTTACAAAGTCAGTGAGACTGCGGGTTATTTATGTATAGTATCTAACACTTTCGCATTTCTCTTACGTACCGAACACTGGAGTGCTAGGCATGCTGCTACCTGCCTGCCTTCCTCCATCGTCGTTGGGGTGGTCATTAAGAGAATAATTAGCATGTGTTGTGCTAATGAGGCAGGAAATGTGTCCCCGCGGAGCACTTCTGGGACCCCAACTGGTGGTACTGCTGGGACCCCAGCTTGTTGCTCACCCTACCCCACTCCCTCGATACTCCAGCTCCCTCCTCGATTCTTTCTCTCCCTTCTGATAGCTCAAACTATAGGGAAGGAAGACGGAGGAGTACATTATTGTGTGAGAGGGAAACTGGCAGGTATTGAGAGATCACCAGACATACTCTGGAAGGTGTTGAGAGATCACCAGACACTCTGGCAGATGCTGTAAGAACCTCGGCAGATTGAGTGCTCCTCCATCAACATACATCAACACAAGGGTTGCTGTGCCACAACAACCACTGACAATATTGTTTCACTTAACAACACCAAGAACATATTGAACCACCTTAAGCCTCACAGCCTTCCCTCTCCTACACCCACTCCTTCCTTCTTCCCATTTGCCCACACCCACTCCTTTCCTCTTTTCCCATCCACCCACACCGACTCCTTCCCGAGATGCACCCAAGCCCACTTCTCCCTCACAATTCACCTTGACTCTACCTGTTACTTGAATGTTTTCGGGGGCGAACGCTCTTGCGGCCCAGTCCCAGATCAGGCCTCCAGGTGCATCGAGACCTGATCAGTCAAACTGTTACTGCTGGTCCCTTGGAAATCAAGGTACGAATCAGCCCGGCTTGAAGACAGGAATCATTTGGAAGTACTTCTTACGTATGATAGAAGGCTGTTGAAAAGTCTTGGTACCCTTACACTTCGTGTATTATCTCTGGTGTACTCATGGCACCCTTGCTTTACATTTTTTTTTGCACCGTCTGCCTAACTTCTTTCTTTTGTCAGGAGTGATTTATGTGTTCTAGAAGTACAGATCGAGGAACTTTAGACAGTCTCAGTAATACCAGTGCTGGACTAAACTTATGTGCAATGAAGGCTCCCTGTACATTCTCTAGTCTGCAGTTTCACCCGCCTTTAAAGGGGCTGATGATGTGTAACAATATTGCACTACACTATTACTCCCCCCCCCGACACACACATAGACACTCACACAGACAGACAGACACACACACACACACACACACACACACACACACACACACACACACACACACACACACACACACACACACACACACACACACAGGCTTACAATCAGAGGTGCGCGACAACAGAGGCTGGAGCTACCTGTGATGAAGCGTGCCATTATCACCCTTAATTATACAAGTATTAAAGGTCATGATCGCCAGTCTCACTCTTGCTATTATTGTTATTGGCGACACTTGTTTTGATGGAGTGTCGCTCTGGCCTGATGGGAGGGAGAGAGGGAGGGAGGGAAAGAGTGGGACGGGAGGGAGAGGAACAAGGAAGGGTAGCAGGTGAGGTAGGGGGGCAAGAATAAAGAATGAAAGATAGAGAGAGAGGCAGGCAGAGATGCAGACTAGGAGAGGGAAGAAGAGAGGCAGAAAAGCAAGGAGAAATGGAGGAAGAAAAAAAGCAGAGAAAGGGGAGGGAAAGCAGGGGGAGAGAGAGTGGGAAAACGAAGGAGCTGCAAAGGGGAATGGGTGGAAGACTGAAGAGGAGTCTAATAGGGTTAGGGAGGGGTGGATGGAGGTGATCAGTGTGCAGCAAGAATCTTGCAAGAAACAATAACATTGCTGCAGAGCAATGTTAGACTGGACCCTGGCGGTGGCTGAGGCAACACTCAACTAAGGCAATAAAGAAGAGTTTCAAGGTTAGAATCTTTGACTAAAATCTTTATTGTAGGTAAGACGCGTTAAGTGTTTTGGCAGTGGTGGTACTGGTGGTGGTGGTGACAGTGGTGTGGTATGGGTTGTTGCATCACTGACATTAGCGACAGCAGTAAGAAAGATGCTTGTGGTGGTGACAGGGATGGTGGTGATGACAGAGATGGTGGCAGTGACTATGGCAGCAGCTTGGAAGATGGCTCTTCGGTGATGAAGGAAGCTGAATTTTCAGGGAATCTAAATTGCCGAGGAGGGACTGATTAGAACATCAAATGTTTAATTTTTAAGACATGGCCTCTGAGCTGGGAATGTTAGTTGCGGTCGGAAGAATAACGGCAATATCACTGTAGGAATAACTCAGAAGCGAGCCAGCCAACCAATAAGCAATACCAGCACTATAATAATACTTAGAACAACTGCAGCTAAAAAAAAGTGTGTGCAGCCATGTTTCAGCTCGTTCCACTCGACGTGAATAACACAAGGTTAGATAAGGTCTGTTGGACGTGAACTTTTGTTTTTCTTTTAGGCTTTACTCGAACAGTCACACACAGTTCTTGGCTTCATGGGCCATGTAATCCCTAATCTTAAAACTGTATAGTCTTGCTTCCACCATGTCTTCGTGCAGATGGTTCCACTTTCAGACGACCGCCAGCCATAAGAAGCATTTGCTGACGTCCCTGTGACTGAGATTCGCGCTTAGCGTCCCTCTATGATCATTTGTCTTTCTCCTTTTACCTAGATATTCTTTGATTCATCTAAGTGAATTTTTCATTATTTATGATCTACCAGTCTATGGATTATTCTCTTGTGAGGAGAGAAGTATCTATTTTCTTCTTAAAATGCAGAAAAATGCATTTCACCCATACCTGTTTCCTGCTCTCTCTCTCCCTCCCTCCCTCCCTCTCTCTCTCTCTCTCTCTCTCTCTCTCTCTCTCTCTCTCTCTCTCTCTCTCTCTCTCTCTCTCTCTCTCTCTCACCCTGTAACACTACTCCAGTGTTTCGGGGAGACAAACTTGAACGTCTCTTCGTTCGTGCTGGCTGTAGTTTATAACTCCATAAGTCTTCAGGTGATTTACCACGCTTATCTTCTCCATTACTTTATTATGCACATCAATAATATTATTGTTAAGTGCGAACTGTCTATCCTCTCGCATAAAAAAAACTGGAGACGGTACCTATTTTTCAAAAAGATACCACCTCCATTGATGTTATGGATTTTTGTTACAGGGTACCACACAGCCTTGACTTGTCCTCTGACGACCCTAGGAGACACCTACTTAGGTCCAATTTCTTGTGTCCCGTTCACTCAGACGCTTCATTATTTCATCCCATGTTCTGATGATGCTGTGCAGTCTCTTTCAACTATCATTTCTCTCCTGATCTTCAGCATTACCTTTGCTCCTTAATGAATATCTTGAAATGTTTGTTTTCTTCGTCACAGATCTTGCCAATATTTGTCATATCTTTTCCTCCTTAAGAATTATCACTATGGTCTTTATTTACATCTTCCCTTTAATTTGGTTATGTGGTAGATTTGGCTCTGACCTTGCTATGTCTGTCAGCCTCTGAGACTAGAAAAGCAGACAGCTGAGAGAATAAATGGATAGAAAAAAATCAATATCAATAGTTCGTCTCCAAGTGGTAGGCAGAGCAATGATGAAATGAGACGGTGAGAGGAAGGGAGGGAGAAAGAGAGGGAGGGAGGGAGAAAGAGAGGAAGGGAGGGAGGGAGGGAGAAAGAGAGGAAGGGAGGGAGAAAGAGAGGGAGGGAGGGATGAAGGGTTAGATAACCGATTAATGTTATTTTACTCAGTTATTCCTGCACCACTATCCCACTATTCTTTCACCACCATCCCACTATTCTTTCACCACTATCCCACTATTCTTTCACCACTATCCCACTATTCTTTCACCACCATCCCACTATTCTTTCACCACCATCCCACTATTCTTTCACCACCATCCCACTATTCTTTCACCACCATCCCACTCTACTTTCACCACCATCCCACTCTACTTTCACCACCATCCCACTATTCTTTTACCACCATCCCACTATTCCTGCACCCTCACCACTTTCATCGCCACTGCCGCCGCCCTCACCACAACCACAACCGCCACTCACCATCTTCTTGACCCTCCACCCCCTTCACCACCACCCACCACCACCACCACCCACCACCACCATCACCACCATCACCACTCTCATTTCTTGCTCTAATTACACCTACATTTGTATTCATCAGCTCTGATTTTTTTCTTTCCTTCAGCGCATGTCCACCTGTGTTTATTTGCTGGCAAGCAGACAAGCTGGCAAGCAGACAAGCTGGCAAGCAGACAAGCTGGCAAGCAGACAAGCTGGCAAGCAGACAAGCTGGCAGGTAGACAAGCTGGCAGGTAGACAAGCTGGCAGGTAGACAAGCTGGCAGGTAGACAAGCTGGCAAGCAGACAAGCTAGCAGGTAGACAAGCTGGCAGGTAGACAAGCTGGCAGGTAGACAAGCTGGCAAGCAGACAAGCTGGCAGGTAGACAAGCTGGCAGGTAGACAAGCTGGCAGGTAGAAAAGCTGGCAGGCAGACAAGCTGGCAGGCAGACAAGCTGGCAGGTAGACAAGCTGGCAGGCAGACAAGCTGGCAGGAAGACAAGCTGGCAGGTAGAAAAGCTGGCAGGTAGACAAGCTGGCAGGTAGACAAGCTGGCAGGTAGACAAGCTGGCAAGCAGGCAAGCTGGCAGGTAGACAATCTGGCAAGCAGACAAGCTGGCAGGTAGACAAGCTGGCAGGTAGACAAGATAACAGGCAGACAGGCTGGTGGGCAGACAAGCTAGAAGGCATTCATGTTGGAAGGCAGTCAAGCTGGCAGGCAGACAAGTTGGCAGGTAGACAAGTTGGAAGGCAGTCAAGCTGGAAGACAGATAAGCTGGCAGGCAGTCAAGCTGGAAGACAGATAAGGTGGCAGGCAGTCAAGCTGGAAGACAGACAAGCTGGCAGGCAGTCAAGCTGGAAGACAGATAAGCTGGCAGGCAGACAAGTTGGCAGGTAGACAAGTTGGAAGGCAGTCAAGCTGGAAGACAGATAAGCTGGCAGGCAGTCAAGCTGGAAGACAGACAAGCTGGCAGGCAATCAAGCTGGAAGACAGATAAGCTGGCAGGCAGTCAAGCTGGAAGACAGATAAGCTGGCAGGCAGAGAACTAGCTTAGTAAAATACATTACACTGATATAATATGAATTCTTTTTTCACATTACACTGAATACATCGCCTGAGGAGGACATGTAGAGAGCAGTGTCAGCAGTCTATACCTAATAACACCGTCAACTAACATGTAGAGAGCAGTGTCAGCAGTCTATGCCTAATAACACCGTCAACTAACATGTAGAGAGCAGTGTCAGCAGTCTATATCTAATAACAGCGTCAACTAACATGTAGAGAGCAGTGTCAGCAGTCTATATCTAATAACACCGTCAACTAACATGTAGAGAGCAGTGTCAGCAGTCTATATCTAATAACAGCGTCAACTAACATGTAGAGAGCAGTGTCAGCAGTCTATACCTAATAACAGCGTCAACTAACATTGGTTATAATCATAACTATAATATTTTTTTACAGGGGTGGACCGGTAAGCCAGTGGAAGGCCTCGGTCAGATGACCAAAAGCTCCAGTTGCGGGTCATCATATGACTAAGACCCGCTTTAGGAAATACTTGTCCTGTTTACTGACAAACATTACCTAACCAAAGCCCAACCTCATAACAGTCCACAGGCATTTTAACAAAGAATTCTTTATGACATTCAGACCCCTCATGGTGTGTGCAGCGCCGTTTGGACATTCCCACCAGGTAAACGTTGTTAAAAATCATCCCGAGGTTTGTAACCAGACTGACGGACATTACCTGTGAGAGACTCGAGGATCTCAAACTAACAATCATGTAAGAGGTGACCTGGGACGACATGATTACTGCGTAAGACAGTCTGTGGAATGTGTTAAACTGTTTTAAATGTGAGTTTCCCCCCCCCCTCTTCTCTCTCTCTGTCTGTCACATACACACACACACACACACACAGCTCAGATATTGAGGACATCAAGTATGAGAGTCCCCTAGGAGCTAGCGACCACGTGGTTCTGTGCTTTGAATACATAGTAGAGCTGCAAGTGGAGAGAATAACAGGAGTTGAATGGGAAAAGCCTGACTATAAAAGAGGGGACTACATAGGGTTGAAGAACTTCCTGCGGGAGGTCCAGTGGGACAGAGAACTGGCAGGAAAGCCAGTAAATGAAATGATGGAATATGTAACAACAAAATGCAAGGAGGCAGTGGAAAGGTTTATTCCCAAGGGCAACAGTAACAACGGGAAGACCAGAACGAGCCCCTGGTTTACCCGACGGTGTAAGGAGGCAAAAACAAAGTGCAATAGAGAATGGAAAAAGTACAGAAGGCAGAGAACACACGAAAATAGGGAGATCAGTCGCACAGCCAGGAATGAGTACGCACAGGTAAGGAGGGAGGCCCAGCGACAGTATGAAAATGACATAGCATCGAGAATCAAGACTGACCCGAAACTGTTGTATAGCCACATCAGGAGGAAGACAACAGTCAAAGACCAGGTGATCAGATTAAGGACAGAAGGTGGAGAACTCACAAGAAATGATCAGGAGGTATGTGAGGAGCTGAACAGGAGATTTAAGGAAGTTTTTACAGTAGAGACAGGAAGGGCTGTGGGAAGACAGCACAGAAGGGAACATCAAGAGGGAATATACCAACAAGTGTTGGATGACATACGAACAACTGAGGAGGAGGTGAAGAAGCTCTTAAGTGACCTTGACACCTCAAAGGCGATGGGACCGGACATCTCCCCATGGGTCCTTAGAGAAGGAGCAGAGATGCTGTGCGTGCCTCTAACCACAATCTTCAACACATCCCTTGAAACTGGGCAACTACCTGAGAAATGGAAGACAGCTAATGTAGTCCCCATATTTAAGAAAGGAAACAGAAACGAGGCACTAAACTACAGACCTGTGTCTCTGACATGTATTGTGTGCAAAGTCATGGAGAAGATTATCAGGAGGAGAGTGGTCGAACACCTGGAAAGGAACAAGATTATAAATGAAAACCAGCATGGGTTCATGGAAGGCAAATCTTGTATCACAAACCTCCTAGAGTTTTATGACAAGGTAACAGAAGTAAGACACGAGAGGGGTGGGTAGATTGCGTTTTCCTAGACTGCAGGAAGGCCTTTGACACAGTTCCCCACAAGAGATTAGTGCAGAAGCTGGAGGATCAAGCGCATGTAAAAGGGAGGGCACTGCAATGGATAAGGGAATACCTGACAGGGAGGCAGCAACGAGTCATGGTACGTGAAGAGGTATCACAGTGGGCGCCTGTTACGAGCGGGGTCCCACAGGGGTCAGTTCTAGGACCAGTGCTATTTTTGATATATGTGAACGACATGATGGAAGGAATAGTCTCTGAAGTGTCCCTGTTCGCAGATGACGTGAAGTTGATGAGAAGAATTAAATCGGACGAGGATGAGGCAGGACTGCAAAGAGACCTGGACAGGCTGGACATGTGGTCCAGCAACTGGCTTCTCGAATTCAATCCAGCCAAATGCAAAGTCATGAAGATTGGGGAGGGGCAAAGAAGACCGCAGACAGAGTATAGGCTAGGTGGACAAAGACTACAGACCTCACTCAGGGAGAAAGACCTTGGGGTGACCATAACACCGAGCACATCACCGGAGGCACACATCAACCAAATAACTGCTGCAGCATACGGGCGCCTGGCAAACCTGAGAATAGCGTTCCGATACCTTAATAAGGAATCGTTCAAGACACTGTACACTGTGTATGTTAGGCCCATACTGGAGTATGCAGCACCAGTCTGGAACCCACACCTGGTCAAGCACGTCAAGAAGTTAGAGAAAGTACAAAGGTTTGCAACAAGACTAGTCCCAGAGCTCAAGGGAATGTCGTACGAGGAAAGGTTAAGGGAAATCGGACTGACGACACTGGAGGACAGAAGGGTCAGGGGAGACATGATAACGACATACAAGATACTGCGGGGAATAGACAAGGTGGACAGAGATAGGATGTTCCAGAGAGGGGACACAGGGACAAGGGGTCACAACTGGAAGCTGAAGAATCAGACGAGTCACAGGGACGTTAGGAAGTATTTCTTCAGTCATAGAGTTGTCAGCAAGTGGAATAGCCTAGCAAGTGAAGTAGTGGAGGTAGGAACCATACATAGTTTTAAGAAGAGGTATGACAAAGCTCAGGAAGCAGAGAGAGAGAGGATCCAGTAGCGATCAGTGAAGAGGTGGGGCCAGGAGCTGAGTCTCGACCCCTGCAACCACAATTAGGTGAGTACAATTAGGTGAGTACACACACACACACACACACACACACACACACACACACACACACACACACACAATTGGAAGTTGAAGACCCAGATGAGTCAAAGGGATGCTAGGAAATATTTCTTCAGTCATAGAGTAGTCACGAAGTGGAATAGCCTAGCAAGTGAGGTAGTGGAGGCAGGAACCATACAGAGCTTTAAGATGAGGTATGATAAAGCTCACTGAGCAGGGAGAGGGAGGACCTAGTAGCACTCAGTGAAGAGGCGGGGCCAGGAGCTGAGTCTCGACCCCTGCAACCACAATTAGGTGAGTACAGTTAGGTGAGTACACACAAACTAAAAACAGGGATTTGTCCTTACATTTTTATTCACTTTTAGCATCTCTTCTCATTAATCACCTCCAAACATTCACCACCAGAAACCCATACCATTCCACACCACCACTTCGCACCACCACCCCACACCACCACCTCGCACCCCCCCACACCACCACCTCGCACCACCACCTCCCACCACCACCCCACACCACCTCACACCACCACGCCACGCCACCACCTCACACCACCACGCCACGCCCCCACCTCACACCACCACGCCACGCCCCCACCTCACACCACCACGCCACGCCCCCACCTCACACCACCACGCCACGCCCCCACCTCACACCACCACGCCACGCCCCCACCTCACACCACCACCCCACGCCCCCACCTCACCACCACGCCACGCCCCCACCTCACACCACCACCCCACACCAACACCTCACATCACCCCTCACCATCACCCCACACCACCTCGCACCACCACCTCGCACCACCACCTCGCACCACCACCCCGCACCACCACCTCGCACCACTACCCCACACCACCACCCCACACCACCTCGCACCACCACTTCGCACCACCCCCCCCACCCCACACCACCACCTCGCACCCCCCCACACCACCACCTCGCACCACCACCTCTCACCACCACCCCACACCACCTCGCACCACCACCTCGCACCACCACCTCGCACAACCACCCCACACCACCACCTCGCACCACCACCTCGCACAACCACCCCACACCACCACCTCGCACGACCACCTCGCACCACCACCCCACACCACCACCTCGCACCACCACCTCGCACTACCACCTCGCACCGCCACCTCGCACCACCACCTCGCACTACCACCTCGCACCACCACCTCGCACCACCACCCCGCACCACCACCCCACACCACCACTTCGCACCACCACCCCACACCACCACTTCGCACCACCTCGCACCACCACCCCACACCACCACCTCGCACCACCACCCCAAACCACCACCTCGCACCACCACCTCGCACCACCAACCCACACCACCACCTCGCACCACCACCTCGCACCACCACCCCACACCACCACCTCGCACCACCACCTCGCACCACCACCTCGCACCACCACCCCAC